>NC_048893.1:90604288-90690976 GCF_011077185.1 Oxyura jamaicensis
AAAAAAAAAAAAAAAAAAAAAAAAAAAAAAAAAAAAAAAAGGAATTGAAAATCTAGCCCGTGGCTTAGAATGGATGCCATGTTTTGCTTTTCCTTCAGTGACTGTAGCAATAATGTTTGGTCAGGAGTGTGTGAGCTACTCGGGAGGTGATGCAGTTTCGAAGCATCCTGGTAGCTTCTAGATGACAGATGTATTTGGCACACGGCACAAGTGTTGTTAACAAGCGTTTCTCTGTATGCAGTTCATAATAATGCCAAGTGTTTGCCATTATTTTAATTAGTACTTAAGCATATTCTTCGTGCTGTGTTTCAGGAAAATATATTGTACTTGGCTGTCATGAGGCATAGTTTTACCCTGGAAAGGAATGGATGGAAGCTTTCAGTGTGTGACTGTTTCATCTTGGTACATAATTTTTTCCAAAACATCTTTACTAGTAACTCTCTGTAGTGTTTCATATTTAGGATATAGTTAATTCAATTCTGGAATCAAGTCTTTTAAACGGAAGATATGCTTAAATTTCATGCAGAAATCCACACTGGTGATGATCTCGGACAATGTATGGCATACAAGAAGTACGACTGCAGATCACTGAGCCAGGCTGTCTGTTGGCAGGTATCAGCACAGGTTCACAGTCTAATTGTGCTCACTGACATGAGGGGAAAACAAAAGAGCCTCTGGTTTACATATAAGGACAGCTGTATTTAAATCCAGTCTGATTCACTGAGTCCAACACGTTGTCACTGGCACCGTGTGCTCTGGCCAGAGGAAGTTTGAGGGTTGCAGTGGCGGGAGGCTCTGTTGCTCTGCTTCTTGTCCCTAGCACTCACTTCTTGTTGGTTTTCTGCAGCTGTGTGCTTTTAACTTACTACTGGACCTAGGGATGGTCATAGGCTCCTCGGCTGGTCCCAGTTCTGGTACAGCGACGTGTGGTACGCTGGGATCACCCCGTGACACGCGCAGCAGCCTGACGGTAGATGTGAGGCAGGACGGTGGCAGCCGGCAGTTCCACAGCACCCCCAAGACTGCCACGCTGGGGTGTCCCATGTAGATAGCGCCTGCTTCAGAGGACACAGTGTGGTTCCTACCAGCAAGCCTGAGCACAGCAAGTGGATGGACCTGTCCTGCTCAGCACTGAGGAGCACACCTGAAGAGGACGGTCTGTCCTCAGGGCACTAACTGTTTCCCTTGGTCCAGACTGTGTGAGCAGCAGAAACACAGGGTGCTCATTAAAAGTCCTGATAAAAGTGAAGCAGAATTTTACTCAGACACAGCCCTAGAAGCATAACGATGCGATCCATCCAGTCTTTTATGGCACTTCCATAAAAATTGCATGGAACACATCTTGTTTACTGGCATGAGTTCTGACAGCTGCACTGCTCACTCACTGGGTGCTGTGCACTTGGTTATCCATAAAGGAGCGAGGGGAAAGAATATTTATTTTTTATAGATTTCTCGATCTAGCTGATGGCAAAATCTATCTGGTATACCTTGGTCATCAGGTGCCTAGAAGAACAAAAACCTCCAGTTTATCTGTTGGGCTGTGTCTTTATTTTGGCATTTCCGAGCAGCACATATGCAGATATATTTTTAAAATAACATATTCGTGTGTTGTATGCATGGTATGCGTTTCATGTGTGAGAATCACGAAAACACCATAATATAATGCAGTAAATGGAAAAGCAGCAGTTGCGTATTCACAGACTCTGTTAATATGCAGCGAGTTTTTAAAAAATACTAGGCAAAAAATAAGCATGTGCTGTTCCACATCAGCAACGTGATTCTGTAATTGACATTTAAGAGTGGCCATCAGGGATTTTAAAAGCGTATTTAATAACGAGACAAAAATATATTCTTAAATAAAAATTCAGACAATTCAGAAAGTACCCCCAAATGCTTTGCAGGAACAGTAATTTTTTACTATTTTTGACTTTAGAAACAAAACCACAGAAATGCAGTTAGAATAACAAGCCTCAAGCCAATACAGAATGGCAGAAAATCTCTTAGAAGATGGGGTTCTATTTATCTTACTGGAAGTTGGGCATGTTGAGCTTCACTTACAGATTTCTCACTTTCCCTTTCAGTCATCTTGCCTTTTCCCTTTTCTTTTTTTCACTCGTGTGGCTTAAAACTTGATGGACATGAATTTCAAACCTCCCACTTACTTTTGGTAGGATGGGAGCTGTCTCAGACCTTCCTGAGCTGTTTCACAGCTCTGAAAAATCTGCAAAGAGTATTCTTTGATTTGTAGCATTTTAACAACAATTTTCTCTGGCCATGGCTGAACATCAGCTGCAGCTTCTGCACAGAGGGAGGCAAAATGAGGTGGGATCCTGCAGCGACATAGGTAAAGCAGCAAAGCTCAGCTCCCTGAGCCCTTCTTCCGCCTTGGCTTTCTGTAGAAAAGCCAGAGCAGCACCAGTGCCAGGAACCCAGCAGTTGTTTGAAATACGGTCAATTATTTCCTTCTCCTAACAGTTTGTTATTGAGAACAGCTTCAATGTTTATGAGGATTTGGCCTGATTTATTTCGTAATGCCTGGCTCGTTACAGCAACTAATGTACTTTGAAATTGTGTGCTTTTTTTTTAAAAAAAAAAAAAAAAAAAAAAAAAAAAAAAGAACTTCAGCACTGCCTGTTAGACCTACACTGTTGGTGTTAACCTGTACTAAGCCTTAACTTGCCTTAACTTAAAAGGCTCTTACCACATTTCTGAATTTCTTTCTTAGAGGGAAAAAAAGAAAAGTTATCAAACATTTGCATTTTCTTTGTCCATAATTACTGAAGAAATCTTCAGCTCCAATGAACATAACACTGGCTTGTGCAGTTACCTCACCCGTATCGTCTCACCTAGGTCAGCAGGTGTGTGATGGGGAAGGCTGCGGGATCAGGACCACATCTGAGCAAAGCATCGTTGCTCTCACTCCAGAGGCCAGAGCTTCTCGAGCCATTTCCTTGGTCACCCATGGAGCCAAGTTCATTTACGCTGGTTTGACAGGACACCAGCTGAGTGCTGAGCTCTGGATCCAGGGGTCTTCTCCCCATTTGCTGTGCACAGGTTTAAAGCACTGTAAAAGGTATAAATGGTGGGAAATGAGGTGTCAGGATGCCACCATGGCAATTGTACTGGTAAACTCCATATGAATATATAGAATTGGGCTTCCAGATAAGAAATATGAACAGACTCCATCAACACCTATTGCAGTAAAAGTCGCACCAAAAATTTGTATTTCAAGTAACAGCCCTTTCTTACCAGTCAGATCTGTTATTCTGCATTTGTTGTCAGGTGGTAAAATGATTCTTTTAATTTATGTGTCTTTCATCTACTTCTGTTTGAAATCTAACCCGGAGACTTTGTGTGAAAGAGCTGTAGCTTTGCTTGTGTCAGGTGAGCAGATTCTCCATGGTTTTGAGTGGTTAAGGTCTATGGTTGAAAACATTTTAAACTGCAGCTGCAAGCGTAGAAATGATGTGGCTGAACAAACAACAGCCTGAATGTGAATACCAAATGCCAGTGAATGCAAAAGTGATCTTCCTTCAGGCACGGACTGGCATTAGCAGTGCCAGGTGCTTGCAGGTGTAAGACTCCAGGTCCATCCCTGAAGTACTGCTGGTGTTGTTATAGTCTTGAGGCCTTGGGCGTGTGGAGTTACTGCTGATGCAAAGACATTTTTATTCTCATATTATTGTTACTGTCATTGATTTAATCAAGAAACATTAAATCAGGAAGGATGTCACAGACTTTCATAGTTAAATGTGTCACTAGATGATATTTTTTCACCCACATGAAACTTATAAATCGGAAAAAAAAAAGAAGTTAGCATGCAGACAAACCTATAGGAAAGGCCAGCATTTCAATAAATCAGATTCTGTGTATGCCACTTGCGTTTCTATGGTGAAGGCAGGTTAGCAAGCTGTTAAAATAGCTGTTCACTTCAGAAGTGGTAAACAGATGGATTCCCACGGCCAGTCGTAGGTGAGCAGCAGCCTGGTGCCACTGCTGTTGCTGTTTATTCGTTTTCTTTCCCTCTTTGGCAGTTGATTGCTATTGGTGTCATTGTATTAATTCCTCTCCATCACCAGCTGAGAGGAACTCGTTTATGTGAGGTCAGCTCTGGGGAACTGTATTATGTAAAATGAAATTTCACAAATTGTCTTCATAATAATGCTGATATTTCCTAATGGTGTCTCACCTTGGTGTTTCTGAGTGCCTGTTTACAATATCCCAGGGTCCTAGTTTGACTTTTCTCTTCTCTTCTCTTCTCTTCTCTTCTCTTCTCTTCTCTTCTCTTCTCCTCTCTTCTCTTCTCTTCTCTTCTCTTCTCTTCTTTTTCTATATCAGTCATGTTTTCTGTAGATCAGGTAACTCTTAGGGCTGCTTCTAGCAGATGTTTAAAACCAGCTGCTTTTGGAATGCCAAACCCTCCCAAGCAAGAACCAACTGAAACTATTTTAAGGATTCAGTGATTCTTCTCAGTGTTGGGTTTTCTTTTTCGTATTATCAACTTTCCTGCAGTTTGGTGAACATTTTTCAAGACCACAAAATGTTGAATGAAAGCTCTTTATGGCAGCTTTTGGAATTGTATAGTGGTATTACCTCTGCGCTCATCTTGGTGTGCTCCCCAAGGGGTTTTTTGGGCCTATGAAAGAAGAGAGGTTTGTGATGGTTTGTGAGGAAGACAAACTGACTTTAAATAAGACGTGCAAAGAACTTGTGTGCATTACTGGATGAACAGCAAGCCAAGGCAGAAAACCAAGCAGCCAGGCGAGATGTTCAACACATCCTAGGTTGAATTAGGATTTTGGTAGTATTTACGTGGCATGGAGTCGTGGGGTTGAAAGGATTTGGAGGCATCAGCTAGAGTGCTTCTCTGTCCCAGGGTGGGTTAAGCTGTACTAACCAGATACCTGACAGATGGTTGTTGAACCTGTCCTTATTCTCCCAGTGTTCAAGTACTAAATGTGAGCATACAGGGAAAAAAGACCTTATCCTCAAAAGATGTTAGACAAGTACGTTATTTTTGTAAACACAACTTTAAAAATACTGATTAGATAAAATCTGAGGTGAGATTTTTCACAGAGTACCAGCCCAACTGTACCACTAGCCACGGGACTCCCCCATGCCTTCAAAACTCTCTTCCTCTGAATGTTTTGTCAGGTTGACAGTTAATAGCCATACCACAGAGGTTCAAAGCAACTTCTTTCCTAGCGCTGTGTTTTCTATCTAGCAGTTGCCTTCAATTTTTTTTACAGAGGTCTGCCAGTAAAAAAACAACAACAAACAACAAAAACCCTGCCAGCTTTTTCCTCAGTACCCTTCTGCAGATGCTACGAGTCAATCATTAAAGCCATACTACAAACCCAAACGAGGAAAGCATCCATCTCACGAGGCAGTGCTTGCGGCCAGTCACGCCGAGACGCTGCCTGTGCCTTCTTGCTGTCCTCTCAGCCACTGCCAGGCTGGGCAATGGGCGCTTTGCTGGCTGTGCCCCAAAAGGTGCAGCATGACCTGGGCTACTGCAGGGACATCCAGCAAGGCCCTGGCCGGGTGTCCGACCTGGCCTCTCCCTGGAACACGTGGAAAAGCCACCATGATGGTGTCTGTGGATCTCTACCATAGCTGCTTTTTGCTTTGGCCCAGGGACCCAGGGTGGTGCCAGCCGTGCTCGCCCCCGTCCCAGAACCAGGGCTGGTGGTGCAGCACTGAAATGCTGAGGGGATGTTGGAGCAAGCCCGGCCTGTTTACAAGACCCACGCACTTGCCTGGCAGTCGGAGCTGTGAATTGACTGGGAGTTGTCGTGGTGTGCCAAGGAGTCACGGGGGGACAGGCCCAGCTTTTCGCTGCTGACAGCAGAAGTCGCAGGCTTCAGGAAAACAAGTCAGCAAAGCCGCTTCCACCCCAAGCGGTGGCCAGGCGAAGGTCACACTAGCAGGCAGCCTGCTTCTTGCTCCGCACGGGGCCCAGTCCCCTCGTTTCCTCTGCACAGCCCAGAGTGAGGGAAGGCAGGGCCCCACGCTGCCATCCATCGCTGTCCTCGGCCCGGCCAACCCCAGAAGAAATGGCAGCAAGGGGCAGATCCTGCTGGAGGCATGAAGTGCCATTGGGTGCAGCCCCGCGGCCCCCGCCAAGCTGCTGTGTGTGGCGGCAAAGACCTGGGCACTGATATCCAGGGAGAAGGAAGGGAGAAAATCAGGGACTGCAGGCTGCCTTGTAGGGATAAATTAAGTGAAGCTGTGGGCAAGGCACAGGCCACAGAAACACCGGGCTCCTTGCTCACTTGTTACAGACGCTATCTAGCCCCGTTACAGGCATGGGTGTTGCAAGGAGAACAGGGGTTGAGGGACCCAAGGCTGGTCAGCTCCAGTAAGAGCCTTTTAGAAAAAAAAAAAAAAAAAAAAAAAAAAAAAAAAAACAAGTGAGACTGCCCACTGGATGAAGGCTGACATTTGAAGGGCAGTATTTCCTCACACCCCTCCGCAGTAGCTGACAGTTCAGAGCATTAAGTGGGAAAGAATTTATCCGCTAAAAGGAAAGCAGGTGCATCGGAGCCCTTCATAAAACATGATTTCCTCAACAGCCTTGTGAGCCAGAGGAATGGCATTATAAAGGGGGGATTGAGGTGTGTGGAAGGAACTAGCTGATTTTCTCAGCCCTGGCAGGGATGGTGGTGTGCTGGGAATCTTTGGCTCCCAATTTCACATGCAAACTATTAAATATAGTGGGTGTCTATCAAGCTTTGTTTTAGTTGCAAATTAAGCCCCCTGTTCAGCATTGTCTGGCTCTCACCATCAATACAATCCTTCGTGCTGCCTGGAGAAGGAAAATTGTTTCCCTCCTATTTTCCCCCAAACGGTATCCTAATCCCTCATCCTCCCACTGGTTTCCTCACCCTGCCTTGCAACCCCACCAGGGTAAACAAAACCGGGGTGCAGCAGAGCCAGAAGTGACAGACAAGGCTGCAGATTGCTGCGGATCAACTTGGGCACAACTCCAGGGTACACCCTTCTCCCCAGTGGTCAAAGAACAACAGCAACAGCTAGTGAAGGTGAAGCTTCAGATGATTTTACATCCAGTATAAGAGCTTCTCTCTCAAAATCTGCCTATTTTTCCCTTTCCAGCACAGTGGGGTGCATCTCGCATTTTCCCTGCTGCTGCCTATCAGTCCCAAAGAGCTGAATAGGAGTTACAGCACCCACAGCCAGCACCAATCCTGCAGCCACTGTGGGCACAGATCTTTACTGAGGTACCAAATGTGGGTCATCTCCCTTCCCTTGTGCTGGCACATCTATCTGCCTTACACCAAGCGTAGAGGAAGGTCCGGAGGTGTGAATAAGAAGCAGTCATGATCTGTGGTGATGCAGGAACTGGGGTAACTGAGTTTTCAGCAGGGTCCCCTCACAGTGGCTTTGCCTGCATAGGCAGAAGAACTTAAATCATGCACTGTACAGGTCGGCACCTCCCTTTAGTGTGCACCTCTTACTGCGTTCATAGCCAAGATTGCTTCTGAAGGCACGAGGAAATAGCAGTCAGGGATTTTCTAGCTCTGCTGTTTTGTAACCTGATGCCAAGGCTAATGCTGAATTCAGCAAGGATATTATTGCCTGGCACAATGCTAATTTTAACAACAGGTATGTTTTTAAATACAGTCCATCCTTCGTTTTGTAATACCACAAATATGTACTGTTCCATCCGGACATCCTTCTTTAAAAACAGGCACGGTTAAGCTCCCCTACCCAGATGCCAGGCTTACTGTGGGAAACAGTTTATCTGTTGCCACACTTTTACTGACATACTTTGTTCAAGGCCAGCTCCTCACCACCAGAGTGGTGGGTGAGGTAGGGCAACTGTGTACCTGGCTGCTACCGCTGATTTCGGGAGAGGCCTCTATAAACACTTAGGGCAAGGAGTGTGTCGAGTGAGTGGCGTATGCCACTTCTGGGTGTGGACCCCAGCATCTGAAAGGCGAGCAGAGCGGAGCAGAGCCAGGTGGCATGAGCAGTGCCCTTCGTCTTACCGGGCCCTAACGGTGCCACTGCCTGCCTAGTGTCAGGAGCTGAAAGAGCCCAGCTGAAGGCACAGCCCAAAACATGCTGAAAGCATCTCCCCAAAGAGAAAGCAGGCTGTAATTATTCAGAGCCCCGTATTGTTAGCAGCCCTCAGAGCAGTGGCTGTGGCAGAGGGAAGGGTTATGCCCTACAACAGAACAGGGCAAGTGCTGCAAGGTCTGTGTGGGTGAGGCATTGCATCTTCTTCAGGTGGATGGATGTGTCCCTTTTGGTGCAGTTTGAGGAATGGGGGGGTGGCAGGGGAAGCACTTTCTAAGAGAAATCTTCTTTTAGGTTAAACAACAAAACTGCATGTGCATACAGACTAGGTCTTCATAATGTGGTCTGGCTTTGACAGCGTATTGCAGCATTATTGCTATTTATAATCGACGACTACTAACACTATAATCAAGCAAACTTAGTGGTAGCAATTACAGCAACATAAATAACAATCCAGACGACTAAAGGCATTGCTGTCAGTGTGGATGGCAGCTACAGCATTAGAAGAAAATTCCAAGGGAAGATACCAGAAGCTGATATGCGAGCTTGGGTCTGCTAGTCTTTTATATACCATTTTTAATATACTTCCTGAAATGAAGCTTCAGAAAGGTACACTGCCTCTTTAAAATTAGTCTAGGAACTACAGGTAGTTCACATTATTTTTAAAATAATAAATCTCTATATATATCTATATTAAAATATATATGTATACATAAGTTGGCTAGCCTACCTTATGGAAAGGCTGCAGCTGAACTAAGTCTGAGCTAATATTGTATTACTATGGTCTTCTGTTTTGTAGATAGCCCTTCCTTCCTAGATGAGGTTCTGTTCTCGCTCCACAGAAGGTGCCTGTGTATATAACTCCTTTGTATTGCTTTCTGCAGAGTCCCTTATATATTTCTTACTACTAATGCTGTGTAGAAAATGAAATCCAGAGATTTTACTACTGATAATTAACCATATAATGGCCATTAGCAAAATAAAGATTTAGTTGTTTGGGAAACAGATTATTTATATTGTGTATGGTTTATTGCCTGATAACTTGTTTGGTGACTGGATATTCTTTCCCTCCTCCTGGTCCTTTCCTGCTTTTTCCAGCTATGGTGTTTACTCCTCACTTTGATTATCTAGCAGGCAATAAAGTATATTGTATGTTTTGAAGCCATGCGGTGTGCTTCTTGATTATCCCTGAGGGGAATCAATGTCAGCAGAGGGCCCGAAGGTGGAGCTGGGGCCGCCCCATGCAGAGCAGAGCTCTCCGCCATTGCCACCCCTCTGACAGGAGTTTTTGGCAAGAGGGAGGCAAGGCAACACCCCGGCCATGAGCCCAGCACTTCCTGCTGAAAGAGGAAGGGAGGAGCACTATGAGGGGACGGCTGTGGCCTCCAGCAGCCCCGTAGCCTTGCTTCCTAACCATCTCTAAGGGCATGGGGAGAGCACACAGGCCTGAGTCCTAATTTCATGCAGCAGCCCTTTTCACTCCTTTGGGGTGGGCCGTGGTGGCAGTACTGGTGCTGCTGGTGGCAGCTGCTGGCCCCCTCCAAGCCCTGTGCTGGCAGTGGTGGATATTTGACCCTGAGGGACAGAGATCTGCACATACACCAGCCTCATGGTTTCAATCTGGCTGGGCCAGATGGGGTGGGAGCCCTGGCTGGGCACTGCCTGGTTCCTGCACACGGTTCTGCAGCTCCTCTCCCTCCTGTCACCTGTGGCATTATTGCTGCATTTCAGGTATTTCGTTCCCCAAAATAGACAGTCCAGGACATGGCTGTCATGACCAAGGCTGCTTGGAGAAGGGGTGTCAGAGGGCAGAGCTGCTCCTTACAAAATCTCATAATAGACAAATGGCTTTGGAGTCTGGGGAGAAAAAAAAAAAAAAAAAAAGGAAAAAGAAAAAAAAAAGTGTTTATTTTGCCCCATTCTGCCACAAAGCAGAAGTTGAAATGGTGGCACAGAATTGGTCTGATCATGGCTCCAGTTCCCTGTGCCTCAAGGTGCTCTTGAGGACAGGCCTGAGCCCAGCCTGGTGGCAGCAGCCTCCCATGTGCGCCCCTTGGCCTTCAAGAGAGACCGAGAGGGTGATAGCCCCTTAGCTGAGAATAAAAGCATCACTTGTGGGTGCTGCTGCGCCTCTGCTTGGCAGCCCTGCTCAGACAGACAAAAATAATTTTCTGCTCATTTTCCAGCTGCACTTTCCTAGCTAGAAGAGGGAATGCAATGTGACCCTTTAAGCTACACAAGCCTCCTGGTCCTCTACCAGCCTCTCACCTCCTGCTGGAAAATAAAATAAAATAAAATAAAATTGTCTTTTCCTGTTAACAAAAGTATATAGAAAATTATTCAATTTGTTTTGTTTTCTACAGAGAAGATGAACAAGAAAATCACACTCTGAAGATGCCTGGCTTCATCTTGCTGCACTTGCTGCACTGTGGTGAGGAAAACAGGAATAAAAACTGTTTTCCATTCCTGAGCAATAACACTTCTCCCTTGGCGTATAAGCCCCTAAACACTGGTCCTACATCCTCAGGTGTCTTGGATGCTTGCTCATCCCACCTAGAAAAAAAAAAAAAAAAAAAAAAGTCTGGTAATGTAGGCAGCAGCAAGGCTGGTAGCTGTGAGTGGGGCTACAACAGCCTGCAGTAACCATATTCAGCAGGTAGTGAGTGCTGGAATAAGGCTTCGGCTATGAAGTGTAGGTTATATGTATGTGCCTTTACTTTATGTATTTTTTTCCTTTGTAAAATCACTTATTATGGCATATTTATGATTGATGGTGCACATTCCCTTGCTGGCGAAAGATCGGTGCTGACAGCAGGAGCTTGTTTGCTGCCACTTTGATGGCTGTGGAAGCAGATGCTGCTGGGATGTAAGCCCATACTGCAGGCAGGTGTTACAAGGAGCTGCATGCCCTGCAGCGCAGCCCCCAACAGCTGCCCCAGCACCACCAGCAATTTTGAACAAGCTCGCTAACATTTACACGTGGTGTGCAGCTGCTGTGTTGTGTTGGATTTGTCCTGGGCAAAGCAATCAGCTTGCTGGTATTTTGAGAGCTGAAGGGAAGCTCTGGTTGTGCTCACCTAGTGGCTTTGATAGCCTCGGATTTTAAAATTACATTAAAGAAATAATAATAATAAAGCTAAGCAGTGCAAGCCATTTGCCATTTAGAGTAGAAATCCTCCTCCTCCTCCTTACTGAAGCTCATCAGCTTCCTGTTCATCTAGACAGGTCTGAGGGCATGCTTGGTCTAGCACTTAATTGCTTGTCTAAGGGACCTGTGCTTTTAATTAGAAGCCTGATACTGCAAGGTACAGTGAAGAATCCTAAGTGGCAGCAGAGCTCATGGATGTAAAACCTTAACCACAGAGTGTTCCGCCTTTCCTACTTTTATTTCTCTTTAGCTAGATAAAAAATGATTTTTGCCACTGAAATGCTTCATTCCTAAAACTTTTTTTTGAGTTTTCTTTGCTACAGGTGGTTGATACCTAGTGTGCTTTTCTCCTGGTGGCACACCGTGCAATTTAATAGCTGAAAGATCCCCCAAATCCCTTTGTCAATACACCAAGGGGCAGCAGTTCTAACTGCCCACAGGTGGAGGTTTTTCTCACCAGAGCAGGCAAGATGAGAGCAGGCGGTGAGAACTTCAGCCACTCCAATTTGGCCCACCCTGGTGGTTTGAAGTGCCATGGCAGTAGGAGGGGGGTTGCAGTCCAACTGAATATCAGGGACACTTAACAAACCTTGCAGAAATTCCTTTTTATTCAGATGTAATCAGGGAAGGGAAAAACAAATGCAAATACTCTAAATACCAGCAATCTCTTTGTGTGGGAAATTTCTAATTTTTCCAGCTCTAACTAAAAGACACTAAGACCAGATCTTCCTTGATCCCCTGTCCACACCAGCTTAGAGAGGATGCTCTGCTGCTAAGTCTCCTCCAGATCAGGAGCTACTGTTTGATTCTGAAGCTTTGACCCCAAGCTTTTTGGTTGGGTGATCTTGAGGAGGAAATGTAAAACTTCCAGCTAGTTTTGCTATTTTGCTATTTTTGATATTTTGTCCTTTCTTCCCTTCTGCAGACCTGAGGGTCTTTCTTGGTGCAGCAGAAGGTGTGGAGGGCTCTGCACATGTGCTGTGCTTGTGCTGTCTTTAGTTATGAAGGGAGATTGAGCTGTGCATACTTTTTATGAAGGGGCACATAATGCGCAGACGCACAGCAGACCGTTTCTGCACCCTTCAGACCCAGCTCGTATGTTTTACTTCTTCTGTCTGGTTTTAAAGAAAGCCTCTTCCTCTTGCTGGGCTTTAAAAGAGTCTAGACATTTTAAAACATGGCCATTCTATAAACGTCCTAGAGCTCTGTCCTTTCCAAGCCTGCTCATCGTCTGGAGCCCCCAAATGGTTTCTTGCCTCCCCTGGGTGGAGATGGATGGGGCCATGTCAGGAGTGTCACAGCTGGGCTTCCTGCCTCTGCCTCTCCCCTAAACCCCGCTGGCAAACAGCAGGGGATGTGCTGTGGCCCTGGGCAGGCTGGGTTTTCACTGGGGCTGCTGCTGCTCCAAATGGGAGCTTGGAGTACTCAGTGTCCTTCCTGGAAGGAGAGCAGGTCAAGTAGAAAATGTCCAGCACAGGTCTTTCCTTCACAGGGCACAAGCCCTATTTCTTCCTACAGCTCACCTTCTTGGTGTTAATAATGAATAGCACTAAAATTAAGGCGCAAAGGTAGAATTTAAGCTGCCATAAATACAGAATGACTCCATTAAAGTGGCATTACTTTCAGGGGCTGTGTGTGAAATCAGAACTACAGAAATGCTGACCTGTGCCAACAAGCCCCCTATCTATTGCCTATACATGTTGTTGTCCATCGGTGCATTGCTCATTGCTTCATTAGCCATTAGGTCTTCATAACAGACAATGATAATGGCAATAATAGGTTGATTTCATGTAGTAAGAATCATAGAATATCTCAGCTTGGAAGGGACCCACAAGTATCACTGAGTCCAACTCCTGGCTCCACACAAAACCACCCAAAAACCAGACCATGTGTCTGAGAGCACTGTCAAAAGCCTTCTTGAACTCCCTCAGGCTCAATGCTACGATTACTGCCCTGGGGAGCCTGTCCCAGTGCCTGACCATACTCTGGAGCCCGAACCTTTCCCTAACCCCCAGCCTGACCCTCCCCTGTCCCAGCTCCATGCCGTTCCCTCGGGTCCTGTCGCTGTCCCCAGAGAGCAGAGCTCAGCACCTGCCCCTCTGCTCCCCTCGTGAGGGAGCTGCGGGCCGCCATGAGGCCTCTCCTCAGCCTCCTCTTCTCCAGGATGATCAAACCAAGGGACCCCAGCCGCTCCTCAGATGTCTTCCCCTCTAGACCTTTGACCATCTTTGTAGCCCTCCTTTGGACACTCTCTCATAGTTTTATGGCCTTCTTAAATTGCGGTGCCCAGAACAGGACAGTCCCTTCCCTCAACCAGCAGTGCTGTGCCTGATGCATCCCAGGGTAGTGCTGGCCCTCCTGGCTGACAGGGCACGTTGCTGGCTCATGTTCAGCTTGTTGTCAGGCAGACCCCCCCAGATCCCTTTCTCTGGGGCTGCTCTTGAGCCTCTTGTCCCCCAGTCTGTACGTTTAGCCAGGGTTTCCCCATCCCAGGTGCAGAATCTGGCACTTACTCTTCTTAAACTTCATGCGGTTGGTGATTGCCCAAACCTCTAATCTATCAAGACTGGCATTCTGTGTATTTACAAACATAAAATCTCGGAGGGCCCCTTTCCCAGTTGGCTCCCATAGTATCTGTACCAAGAATTTATCTTCCATGTGCCTCAGGAATTTCCTGGACCTGTTTCTATCAGCTGTATGGTATTCTCAGTTAACATCTGGGAAGCTAAAGTCACTTAGGACAAGAGTAACTGATCTAGAGATATCCCTTAATTCTTTATAGAATAGTTCATCCATGTGATCATCCTGGCTGGGTGGTTTATAGAGGAGACCCACAACAACATCTCCTTTATTTGCTTTTCTCTCAACCGTGTCATCACCAACTGCAAGCTTCATACAATCTAATCCCTCTAGAATAAATTCTAGAATAAGATCTAGAAACAGTTTCGAAATCTAGAATAGCTCTAGACAATGCCTAGAAGTGAACCTTCTAGACATTTAACAGCTCTTACCACACAGCACGAAGGAAGCACTCAGAGGGGATTTAGTTCTTCCAGTGCTTTCTCACTCCTTTTGTTTGTGGGAGGGGTGCTTCTACTGCTCTGCGCTAAATCCAGTTTCAGGTAGAGCTTTGTCTCTACATGAGAAACTGGCCCTGAGTTTGGTTTATGTATATCTTTTTAAATCCTTGGATTATTTGGATAATTGTGTGATAGCCAACAAAGAACTCTTTAAAACCAAGCCTATTAAAGGATAATGCAAAATCATCATATGTATTTATGTATATAAAAAATATTCCTTTGTTTTGCATGGTGCTGAAGAAAAAAAAATAAATAAAGTGATGTATTCCTAATACACTGACCCTTACGGTCAACTGTAGTTGCTAGAAAGGTTTAACGGTATACTTCATTCATCATTTGGAGGCTGCAATACAGTCGATTCATTAACAGCTTTAGCCAGGTATTTAATGCCCTTTTTCTTTTATTTTTCCCAGTTGGCTGGATGTCTGGTTCCTGTTGATTTTAATGGAAATTTGGCATGCTTATCCTTCTGGCATTTCAAAAAAAAAGCTCTCAACTTGAGTATTTTTCCTAAATAAGCAGGGAGTGTGCAGATGTGTGAACACTGGCAGTAAGCAGCTGCCCCACCAGCACTGCCACAACTCCCTCCTGATGTTTAAAAGTTAAAACTTGGAGAGAGAGGGGGAGAGAGAGAAAGAGATAAAGAGAGGAATCCCTATGGTGATGAAAGCTCAAAAAAATCGCAGGTTCTGGGCAAGCAGAGAGCTTGGCCTCCCCTACAACATGGGTGGGAATATTTGCACTTCAATGCCATGGGGAAAAAGTGAAGGGAAAGGGAAAAAGAGAAGGAGAAAGAGAGGGAGAGGAAAACAAGAAACACCTGCTTGTGGGTGTACATTGTTGTAGAGATTTGCCCTTGGCTCCTGTCTCGAGCTCTGCAGTCAACTCCTGTTCCCCCAAATGCTCAGCTTTGATGGCTCCTCTCTGCCCAGCAAAATGTTTCCTATCTGATTTTGAGACATCCTCCCCTTTTCTTTTTACTATTAATAACCTGAACCACTGCCTGAACACAGAAAGGCCTTTTTGGTTGGCTGGTAAAGGCATAATTTAGCTGCAGCACCTGATGGTAATGCAACTACCAACTGACCTATGGAGGGAGCTGCACTCCTAAAAGACGCTTCGGCATGTGTGGAGCCTTTGCGAAGTCATGTACTTGAGGCATCAGCCGGGTGTAAAGAGGCCTAGCTCTTCAGCTCACCTGGTGCATCCACTGGTGTTTAGAAACTGTGGTCAAGATTTCAGGGTCCTAACTCGGGAAGCAGCACTGAATATCGGCTCTGATGCTGCTGGAAATGCCTCAAAATGAATGGGACAGGAGTGTGCTGCTGGGGATTTCCCTCACCAGGCTAAAATCAATGCAGAGTCATGGTTTCAGTTAAAAAATATGCAACCCAACTTCTAGCTTTCTATTAATTCTAGTTGTTTAGCAAATTTGGGATGAACGGTGGTGGTGATCCGCCCTCTACTACTGTAGGTTTGGCATGGGGAGCAACAGTGGTGCATGTATGCTCATTTTCTTCTGGAGTGTAATAACCTGGCATGCCTCAAACACAGTCAGACCCTAATGGGAGCACTAGAAACACTGCTGCCAGTACAACTTGCCCAGCGAGGCTGGCTGCCGCAGGAACCCTCCAGCCCTGCCTGTGGTCCTCCCACTACATGTCTGGGCTGCAGACGCTGGAACCTCTGGCTCTACATGGATATGTAAATTCTCCAATGTCCTTTTATTACAGCCACAACACTGGCATCAGTGAGGGCCAACAGGCCATTCCCTGGGGCTAGAAACCCCCAAGCAGCCAGCCTGGGTGTACACAGCTTGACCAAGCAAGATGGTCTCCACGTGGAGCCACCTGAATTTCATAACCCTGAGGTGCACAGGGGAAAGTGGGAGACACCAGAAGCACCCCTCAAAAGGAAGGGAGGAACTTGCTGTGACGGTTGTGGATGTTGAACAATGGCCGAGTGCCACATGCAGCAGGCAGGGGGCAATGCTTTGCGGAAACCTCACTCCCAAATGGTTTTCTTATATCCAGAATGATCTGCAGGGAACTGAGGAGAAAATATTTGCAACTGCTCAGGAAACCAAAAATGTTTATTTTTGAACTTTAAACTGTACTTCTAGCCCAGCTTGAAAAGCTGATCACTTTAATATTTTGAGTTCTTCAGGGCAGATGAGGTACAGGGGTTAATGCTCATGGAAGGAGGGTGAGTGAGCTGGTCAGGGATCACCCTTCCTTTTTGTCACATAATTCATCCTTAAACATGAGCATAAAGAAATTGTCTAACGATAAGAAGAGAAATCATTCACTAAAATATTTGTCTGAAACAGATGGCTTGGGTGACTCAGATAAAATACTCCCCCTGCTACAATCTAGCTGAAAATCAACCGTGGTTTGCCATTTAGAGAAAGATGACACACCACAGTGATGAGCCTGTCTAGGAAAAATGGAGGAAAAAAGAGGTTTCCTTTACAAAGACTTACCTGTCCCACTGCTCCTCCCGTGTCCAGCAGTGGCTCAGTGGTGTGTGTGTGTGCATGGATGGGAGATGCTTCAGGAACTGATTTGTTACCCACTGTGTGTGGATGGACTTACACTATTTACAAGCTCCCAGAGCACAGGATAAAAAAAAAAAAAAAAAAAAAAAAAAAAAAAAAAAACAGGGGTTTGCATAAATGCTTTTATACCTTCAGCTCTTTGCTTTCAGACACTTATTTGGCAATACCATTTTTTTTCTTTCTGGGGGAAATTACACTATGGGGAGTTAATTATTTTTGAATACAGCAGGCTTCTGACACTGCAACAGCTTAATTTGGAAAGAATATAGCCAGTTATCCAAATATGATGTTAAAAAGGAAGGAAACAAAGCATACAGTTTTGATTCTGCATATACCTCAACTTTTGGCAAGCCACTGTCACCACAGCTGCTGCAGGGTGAGTGGCAGGCAGAACATGTCTTCCTCTGCCAGATACCAAGCCTGGTGTGCCCCAGTTCTCTGTTTCTACCTTTACAAGTTCTTTCCCTTTGTTGTTTCTGGCTACTGGCCAGCTAGGGCTCGTGTTTACTCCTCTCCTCTGTCCATGCTTACAAATACCTGCCACCCTGCTCCTTCCTACTGAAACTTCATGCTTTCACACCTCTTAGAAAATGTGGTTTTGGCCCTTGAAATAGCTGCTTGGGCTGTGGAGCTTGTTTTCTCAGTTTCTGCTGAAGGTTTCCCTTTGCTGCCTAAGGGGCTTCTCAGTTTTTAATTGAAGGCATGGAAGGACTGGGCTTTTAATAAAGCCTATTAATAAAGCCTGCCAACTATTGGAGTAAAGCAAACATTCTGTGAAAAAAGCAAAGGTCTGATTAATTACCTCTTTATTCATTTTCCAAGCTGAAGTACCATTGCTGGTTACAAAATAAGGCTGCCCTTGCCTGTAGTCACTCTGTATAGTGTGCTCACCACGCCTATATGCTGTAACACACGTCTGTATACGTCTTTATGGCTGTCCGTATGTACATGTGTGTAATAACTTACCTTAACACCACGCCACTGTGGCAGACGCCCCTCTGTATATCCTTGCACTGGGGTAACTGCCGATCACCATATGGATAAGCAGGAATGAGTTCTGGGCCCCTTATATCCATGCAACCACAGCTGCCGTAGGGGCCACAGCAACACCAACGTGCACTTAAAGGAGAACAAAGCAGAAAGGCAGCCTCTGGTCCCACCAGCGCTGGTGGTGGTGCCGCGGCAGCCCCACAGCAGTGCCAGCATCCCGTCTGTCCTACCCAGCGTGGCTTCCCCTTCCGTAAGCTGTTTATTGCTGCTCCGAGCATCATGAAAACCTTGGCATGGGGAGAGGGCTAGGAGGCAACATTAACAGGCCCCCAGGCTGTTTTTTTCCTTCTGTTTTATCCTAGCAATGGCGTTTCCTAAGGGATGAAAACAGATGGCACTGCAATTCACGCACCTCAGCTCCCCAGGGAGTAAACGGGGCTTATTTCACTGTGTTTGTTACAGTGCTGCATAGGGGGGAAATAATCTTATAATAATATTAATTACTTTTTAATTTGTCAGTATCACAACAGCAGGGAAAGTGCTACCAGCACCCCTATACCAGGGAATGAAGACTGAGGTTTTCCTCTGTAGGCTGCTTGTTCTTGCCTGGTGTGTGCGTACCTGGGCCTATGCAGCACCTATAAGGCTGCAATGTCATTTTTACTTTTGTGTAAAAAAAAACAAAGGATATATTTCGAGAAAAATAGAAATTTCCTTGTGCTAACCTTCCCATCCCAGCCTCAAAGTGCACGTTTGGCAATGCTATAAGGTTTCATTTTAAAGACCTGTGTATTTAGTGAAATAGCCTGTCCAAAAGCCAGTTCTTTTAATTGCAAGTTGAGAGGTTAAAATACATGAGTTGCTTTAAGCAGTTTTTTAACAGCTTATGTAAATCAGCTACATTTAAATTCCTGCTCTATTTTTCTGCTTCCTTAAAGAAAAGTTGGTATTTCAAAAGCTCGGGGCTTCAGTTGAAGTGATTCACACAGCTGCAGATACTGTATGAATCAAAACAAAGCATGGATCCAAGAACCACACTCACTTGGGGAGAATTATGCCACTAAAAACATTTTTTTTAATTGGCCTTTGTGAATAATCATGACTTATTTCCCCAGTTGCTCTCTTTTAGCTCTGTTTGAGCAGATGTAATGCCAGTTTGAAGAGGATTATCCTCACAGACAAACAGCATCTGGAGGCAAAACAGGCCTCGCTCTCAGAAATAGAAACACATGGGCTGGTCATTAAAATGTAATGTTGTCCACACATCTCCTTGCAGTCGGATGGCTGTGTGTTTTTTGACGCAGGATATACACACGTTTCCAGAGGTATTGCCAGGGAATGGCAGCGTTTTGGTTCTGTTCTTGCAAGTCCCACAGTGTGCTCCCAAAAAGGAGCTGCTGCAAACCAAAGCAATAGTAGGGTACAGTTGCTCTTCACGGGAATGGTCTTGCCTGCTCCTATCAGAACGGACGAGCCTTTAAGAAAAGCACTGCCAACAAAAAAGACTCATGCTTCAATTAAGTGTGGCCATTCCTCTTTTGGGACACTCAGCTGGTGGCTGTCCTGGGGGTGGCGATCACCTGGCCTGGCCTTGTCGTAACCAAAGGTACTAATTTAAGTCTTAGCTATGAACATCAGAGACAAACTTGCCTAAGGGCAACTCATTTCCATCTTAAAACATCTTTCCTCATGGGCATGCTTTTTATCTTCCTCTCTCTCTCTTTTTTTTTTTTTTTTTTTTTTTGGCCATTGAGAGCGCCCAGGTGACTGTCTGACGCTCGGATGTTCAGCTGCTAGGTGAGCAATGTGGAACAAGTAAGGAAGTCCTCTCTGTCTCCACCTGATGTAATCTGGAGGAAGGGAAAGAACTGTCCTCTGTGAAAGGAGGGTGCAGATCACTCCAGGCATCACACAGGCTGTGTGACATCAGGAATAGTTAGACACTAAGCATGGCTACAACTTAGGAAGAGGTTAAACACTTGCACTACACTCAGTCTTGACAACCAGTATTCATTTTCCAAAGAAGAAGCAGAAGTAAGCTAGAGGAAATACAAAAAGAGTGTAATCCTCAGTACCACAAACCTCGAGTTTCCAAAAACATCTCAGATTTGAATTAAAAAATAAAAATAATATAAAAAGGCAGACACCCCCCCGCCCCCCCCCCCCCCCCAAAAAAAAAAAAAAAAAAGTGCAGGTTATTTAATTTTGTAAATTTTGCAGCATTCAATTTTCACAGCCCTGGTAGCTGTGGCTGCAGATTGTCTGATACCGCTGCTCTGGAAGGAGCACAACTGCGATTCCATGCCACCACGGAATCAGCACGTCCTTGGTGTGTCTGACAGGAGGATAAGCAGCATGGATATCCGCCAGTCTCCTCGCTGACTCTTCAGAAAACACCCACTTCCCAAATCAGACAGGTTAATATTATAAAGTTGGACAATTCTTTAAAATTTTACTTCCTGGAGATGCTGCTTCATTAACCTTGCAAAGGGCTGCAGAGGAAATAAGAAATAAAGACGTATCATCGCCTCATTTTTGCCATTGCTTTGAGTCCTCTGTTTTGCAAATGGGAATAGGTTGTGCCTAGAGCACTGGAAAAGACGACAGGTCCCCAGGCTGAAAACTTAAATTGACTATTTCCTACCATAGCCATCAAACATCTGCCATGCTCAAGCCTAAAAGCATTTATGTTTTTTGATTTATTTGCCTTTACACAAAAATGAAAGTAATCTTCCGCTTTTGTTTGCATAGGCAATTTTTAATAGACTGCTTCAGTTTATTCATGTGTTGCCAGAAGTGTTACTAAAGGCGAAAGACATGCTATTAAATCAAAAGCAAATGAAATCTGGTACTTGTGCAGTGTTGTTTTAAAGCTGGGTTGCTTTAATCAGTATTTTGGAAGAATATGCTTCACAGAATCTGGTCAGCTTGGCTGAGTAATGAGAAGAGGATCAGTGCTGGCAGCTAGTGCCACGTGAGCAGCCTGTGTGGACCTGAGGGCTCCAGCAGGAGCTGTGCTGGGCGAAGGTTAAAAATAATGGGACAAAATCTAAAAAAGGAACCTGATCTGCCAGCCACCATTCAAAGACTTTTGGCCTTATGCATGAGCTTCCAAAGGAAGTAATAAAAACATACCCGCTTGAGCCATTTTTACGTGTGTCTTTCACACGGCACAGTGCTTGGAGCACTCAGCCTAGGTTTCCAGACTGAGGTGCCTGGGAACAAGCACTGGTGTCTTACCGTGGACATGGTATGGCAGCAGTGTCTTTAAAGGAGCTGTCTTATTCCCCCACTGGTTTTGTTTCTGTATTTGGGTGCCCTGGTTATGTACTAGAGAGGCAAGAAGGTTGCTTTGGCATAATCAGACCATGGGAGGCACAGGCCCATAAAACAGGCAGACTGTTAATGGTGTAGTAAACAATCAGACAAACCATTTATGTAGGCCACCAATATACTTCTCTAAGATCACTGTTGTGTGAGGTATGAGGAGATTGAGCAATCTCCATGATATGGGTGATGGAAGCAAAGCTCTGCTCACTGCCACGCACCGCCCACTTTGCGCCACCTTGGTGAAAGCACTCAGCCAACTCTCACCTTCATTCACTGGCAAAATGGCTTCTTGCTTCCTTTGGGGTCACCAGAACACCTTCAGGAATCTGGCCGGTTAAGAGGTTGTCTCAGAGATGATGTCTCCAGACTTTCAGCTACTGAAAGGTATGTAACCTCCAGAGCTTTCAGATGTCATCTGCTCTTTGACACAACTTAAGCATTAAAGTTCAGACTCCAATAAGATACAAATTTTGCCTAGATGTTGTATTGGGTTTACGTGGCAATATTTTGGTAGCACGAGGGCAGCAGAGGTGGCTGCTGTGAGTAGAGTCCAGAAGCTGCCACATGTCAGGGCAGAGCCAGCTCCAGCCGGCTCCGAAAGGGCCCGGCCACTGGCCAGAGCGAGCCAGGGAGCAGTGCTGGGTGGGCCTCTGGGAGAGTGGATATAAGGAAGGGGAAGAAAACTGCTGTGAAACAGCAAGTGGGAGAAAGGATTGAGAAAATGAGAGAAGCAGCCCTGCAGGCCCTCAGGTCAGTGCAGCAGGAGGGCAGGAGGTGCTCCAGGCAGGCAGCAGCAGTTCCCCTGCGGCCTGTGGAGAGGCCCCTGGTGGAGCAGGCTGTCCCCCTGCAGCCCATGGGTCCCACACGGAGCAGATCTCCACGCTGGAGCCCACGTGGAGCAGGTGGATGTGGCCCGGAGGAGGCTGCGGCCCATGGAGAGCCCCCGCAGGAGCAGGCCCCGGGCCGGAGCTGCAGCCCGTGGAGAGGAGCCCACGCAGGAGCAGGGGGCTGGGGGGAGCGGCCGCCCATGGGGGACCTGTGCTGGAGCAGTTTGCTCCTGGGGGATGGACCCCATGGTATGGAGACGTGTGGGAGCAGTTCCTGAAGAGCTGCTGGCTGTGGGCAGCCCCCACAGGATCAGTTCAGGAAGGATGGCGACCCATGCAGGAAGCACTCCTTCATGGGAGGAAAACATGAGGATGAATGAGCACCTCAGATAAAGTTTTGTGGATTGTCCACATTGCCCTTGCCCTGTGCTGCTAAGGGGGAGGAAGTCAAAGGACCAGGAGTAAAGTTGATCCTGGAAAAGGCAAGGGGGGCGTGGGGGCATGGGGAGGGGGCAAGATGTTTTTATCTTTGTTTTTAGTTCTCACTATCCTACTCTGTTATTAAATGGCAATAAATTGAATTAATCTTCCCCTAGCTGAGTCTGTTTTTCCTCTTATAGCAACCGATGAGCAATCTCCCCGTCGTTATCGCAACCCATGAGCTGTTTCATCACATTGTCTCACCGTCTTGCTGAGGAGGGGGAGTGAGAGAGCGTCGTGGTGGGCACTGTGTGCCCAGCTAAGTAAGGTCAACCCATTACATATGTACAGTTTTAAAAATAAAGTCTGCGTATGTATCACAAAATAGATTATCCTCTCCTCTTTCCATCGGCAAAGCTACTCTTTTACCAGGTTCCTTTCCAGATGCATGAGATGGCCATGTTCAGGAATGGAAAGCTAATGCCATGCCTACAACTACATGCACATAAATTTGCTTTATTAAAAAAATGAAACTGTCACAGAGTGACTGGTCCAGTAAAGTTACCTAAAGGTCCAGAAAATAACTCCCTTCCTGTTTGTTTTGTGGATCGCTAAGTTCCCATCAAAGCCAAGTGCATACCGGCCCCTTGTAGGAACCAGACCTCTTGCCATCAGGAAATCCTACAGCAAAAGATTCCCAAGTCTTCACATTAGTGTGAACAGCCATCTCAAATGAACCTTTCAGGTCTTGAAGTTTGGACATTCTCCTTTTCTTCCTGAAGGTTTAACGTTTCTGGGAATTCAGGTGAAGCAGAGGTCTTGTAATGGACTGCATTTCACTTGCAGTTTCACTCCCTGGGGCGGGAGATTTTTCAAATGAAGGATTGTTTTATACCGAGATGTGACTTCAGAGCTTTCTAACAAAGCAGACGGTCTCATTCCTAGCCTCTGGGAGGGCTGAAACCTTGCTGGGCTCAACAGGTGATCGCAGACAACTAGAGTAAGCATCAAGTCAGATGGGGGTTTCTCCCACCTGTTGCAGCTGTTACAGCAGCACAGAACCGTACTAAAGGCAAGGGGAGGCCTGGCCCATGTGTTGGTAAGCTTCCACCAGTTGCAGCTGCTCCATGCTCATGTGAACCCCCTTCCCAGAACCCCCCAGCTCTACATGGGGAAGACATACCCTACAGTTGAAGCCCTTCCCCCCATCCTCCTCTTTGCCATCACTTGCTTTTTTCATCCAGCTTTGTGAGCACCCACTTTGATCTCTGCTGCTGACTTGGAACCAGATTTTGGACTAGCAGATCCTACTATTTACAGAGTAGGTTACTTTGCTTTCCCAGTGTAAGGCTGCAAACTGGATTAAGAGCAGTTTCAGGCATTCACACACACTGATTCAAGTGACTGTGGGTAAGAGGGTGTGTTGGCAAATAAAGAGGAAGTTGGTAGATAAAAGAGTAGTCTTGTACCTTTTGGTGTGGGGCTTTTTTCTTGTGGAGCGTGTTTTGTTTGTGCATCTTTTTCCTCCTGGCGCTCCTGCATGCATCATGCTATTATTTCACTTGCTGAGCCTGTCAAGAACTCACAGGATCTCCAATGAAGTAGTTACACAAGTACTTGCTGTTAATTCAGCCAGCCCTGGGGGACGGGAACCACCTTCTCCCCCGTAACCTTTATTGTGACTGGTGCAGTCATGACATGCACTATGGCTTTAATTGTACTTCCTCACTGATGTTGTAACCAGCTTCATGTCATGCTCAGCATGACATTTAGAGCTGATTATGCTCTAGCGTACTTTCATTGCAAATGCCAAAGGCAGTCTCGTAGTCCAGAATTACTCGGTTATGTTTTATTTCCTGATATCAACTGCTATTTGATATACAGAAAAGAGGGCAGCATGAAGGGCAATGTAAAGGGGCTACAGTAGTAAGAAGACATCAGCATTCTTAGACATGGTTGTACCTGCAGTGAGGTGTTACGTGTACAATGTACACCTTCCATCCCGCTCCAGATAACCGGCTGCACCACACATCCACCCATACTCATCCTCATCCTCTTCCTCAAAGCCAGGCTGGGGCTCCTCCCTTCCCTGCTTTGAGGCAGTATCAGAGGAATGGGCAGGTCAGGTGTACTGTAGGGAAAAAGCAAGTCCCTTCCTGGACAACAGAGATTTTCTGCCTTCTTTCTCCTCTAAACCTTTTTTTTATCCAAATTACTTAACATTGTTATGATAAATAGCAATATTCTGGCATTGTTTGGCTTTCTCACTCCTTTATCAAGTTCTGCATAGCCCAGTTCCTAGGTACCTTCCCACCATAAAGGTCTGTACACCTTACAGGACATTTATTTTCATGTTTACCGCATTGCTTTCTCTTTTCCATGGAGCTCAAGCTGTAGCACTTGTCAGAGAAACATAAATCATCTTTTGCTTCAAGTGAAACCATCCTGACTGGTTATGCTCAAGGTTAAATACAATTAAATGTAATGGATGGATCTCACAGCCCCCTATTCTTGTTACTGTCATCTTTGAACTCTTCACTGTTTGCTAATAACACAATGCTTGGGTGAACATTCTGGGGAATCACAGAGTGAATTTCTGCCCGCCCCCCTACCCTGTATGCTTAATTTATTAGAAAGTATGGCTTCCTTACACAGAAAGAAAACACTACTTAAAAAAAAAAAAAAACAAACACCCAAAATACAACCAAATGCTCTGGCTCTGACAGCAATTCTGGCTGCATTTATGGAAGAAAAAAAAGGAAGTTAAATTAATGTAACAGATAGAAATTTAACCTTAAAACTCTGACCAAATAAAAGTACCATAAAATTGACCCTGACGGAGAGGTTCTGACAAATACTGTCTCCTTCGTTTTTCATCTCTGTTTGCCATTCCAAGTTTAACCTGCACCTACCTTTTGTGCAATATTAAAGGAAAAAACATTTACTAACTAGCTAGAGCAACCAGTTTCAAAACCTTTCATTATCTGCAAGCACATGAAGCGTGAATGCCAGATAAGCTTTGGTACTTCCTTAAACAGGACGTTTCTAGTTCAAGCCAAAGGCTTTGCAGACCTTACTCTGCGTAACTGAGGTACCACTGAGGTAGCGTGCCGACTTCCTATGACAGCAAGTTGTTCCTAAGTACATCTACCTGATTGGGCTGTTAGACACAGAAGCTAGCACTATGGAGCCTTCCAACTCCCAAAGGGTATAAACGCACTGCTGTTAGAGCTGGGTTGGAGAAGTTGCTCATGCTCTTCCAGGAAATCTGCAGCTCCTAAGCTCTTTAAAATACTTCGCGTCAAATGCGTATTCATGACCAAGTCTCTCTTCTCTTCAGTTGCACCCACTCTCCAGCCCAATCTTTTCAAAATCCTCCTTTTTACAGCCTTTAAAAACAAGCAAGCAAGCAGAACAGGAGGACACTAAAAATTGTTTCAGTGCTGCAGTTCTCCTCCCCCAAAACAGATGAGCCTTGTCTTTGTGCTAATTATTTACATTTGTGTATTATTAGCAAGTTCCTTGCTAATTCATCAGTCCACTGAAGTACAGTTTGGTTCTCTCCCTCTCATACGTTATGACGACTCTTTCCCATTATACCATAGCCTAGCTACAAGGAGAAGCATTCAAGTATTTTTTCCCCCCTCCTGCAGGTTCAAGCATGCAGATTTTCTGAGATTTAGGACCAGGGTCACTCAGCGGGCCCATATACAGCAAAGTTCTAAAATTTTTAAGTCTCCTATCTCAGAACTACAGCTCCTGGCTTGTTTTGAGAGGAAAGTGAAGGTAGCGAGGAATCACAACAGATTTCAGAAGAGGTCTTGAACAGCCATGGTTTAAATCTGCCTTGAACAAGCAGAGAATGGCTAATAATTGGAACTGCTCATAGCAGCTCAGCTTCACTGACGTGGATGTAAGCGTAAATGCTTCTAGAGAGGACTTAGACCCTTCTCTCGTTGCTCCTCGCTGAAGAACATCAGAAATAACTTCAGAAGATGTAGAATTTATGGGTTACTATTTTAGCAGTAACACAAAGAAAGTTTTATCCCAGAAAAGTTAGTTCAGTGTTAAGAAGACAAGAAGTATGCACTGCTCTGCTGTGTTTTTAAAGTTGTACTGGGAGCCTGTATTTCTTCCCGCAGCAGATTCTGCTGACAGTTGATGATTGATGTTGGTCAGCTCAAATGGAAGTTAAGAGGGCAAGCTACTAACTTCCTTCCCCAAAGGGATGAGCTTTTGAAGGAGAAACAAAAGCTCTCTCAGCCAAAACCACCTGCAGCAATTTAAGTAACATCCAGAACATTCCTGTATATCCAAAAAGTCAGCTGGGAGACAGGGTCTAAAGATCAAGAAGACCTATGAACTTTCAGAAGCAGTTACAGAAGTTCATTGTGACAGCAACAAGAAAATCTCTCACCAAAACAACTTAAAATGACTTTAATTAAAGTACATTAACACAATATTTACAAAATTCTTTCATGTTTCATAAATAAAAACATTTTCTTGAGTAAAGACTATAGATATTTAAAATGTCTATGCATTTATATATATACACGCATACATACACACATGAATGGCATCAAACAGTTATGAACTTTGGTTTTACTGGTGGGAAAAGGCTGGGCGTATCAATGACTTTTTAAACTCTCATGTTTAAATTTGTACCTACAAGAAACCCGGAGCAGAGCCCTTAGCAACAGCATGCGAGGTTTCTCTCCTTTTTGGGGCAATTGATTCTGCAGTCTGTACACAGTCACCGAGTTCTACATTTTTCAGCAGTGCCCTAGTGACAGGCTGGCCTCATCACCACAGAGACACACAACAGGTTCCACTGCAATTTGCTTTGCAGTAGTTAACATAAAGCTATTATACATTATGGTTTTTAATAAGGCAGGATACCTCAAAAAGAATTCCAGTGCTTCTTTTTTTTCTTCTTCAACTGCTCAACTTTCAACTTGCCACAGGGAATCACTACATACAGACGAGGAGCTCTGCGTGGTACCTGATCAGGTAAACCCTTACACAGAATTGGTAACAGAGAAGTGTCTCCCACCTCTAGGTGGATTGCTATGATCATGAAAAAGCCTGCATCAAAGAGATTCATATTTGGAAGCTCAAATCTTATATGAATACTCCCACTGACAAACTTTAAGTTACGCAACTAAATGTACACCATATTTGCTTCTTAAACATTTTATCACAAGAATAATCCTTTCCACTGTGGCCAATTTCACTGATTTTAGCAAGGGCTGGACCAAGGGTTGCTCTAGTGGCTGAGTCCTGCAGCCCTTGCAATAATGAATATTGTAAAATCAGATATCTCAATTTTATTTTGTTGAACTCCTCATACAAGGTGTCTGCACTGAGACTTGGAGGATCTCATGTGGATCTCTGCAACACACACCCAGAACACGGATATGAACCCTAGTTTATAACTTCCAGATCTGGGACTTATCGCATTACTCAGAATCTTTTTTAAAAAAGTGGATTTTATTACAATTTTATTAGTACAAATTGGAGCCAGTGTAAAGATTTCCACAAAGTGTAAATGAAATTCAAAAGAATCCAACTATACTGGAACAAATGCAGCTGTAAAACATTGTAAAGTCTCATGGAATGTGCAAGTCCTGTAGAATTGATTCTACATGGATTTTTTTTTAATCTGTACCACTTCCATATACAAAGCAATGAAGCCTCCTCACTTCGCATCAGCTCCTTCTACATATATTCTATTCTATGCATTTGTGATGTAATGGCAGCATCACAAACTTGAGTCAGAAATGAAATAACTGCAATTTTCATTCAAGAAAACCGATTTTAAAACTGTTAACAATATGCTAATAGGACAAATCCTATTTTTCTGAAGCATCAAGAGTTTTACAAATGCAGTCAGTTAAGAGAACCTGAAATTGGTTCCAGTACCACATGCTGCACAACATGAACAAACAAACATTTCAGCATGAAAATGACTAGGTGCTATGCTCCACAATTCCAGTGCTGATTTTGGCTCCTAGAGCCAATTAGAGGAATTAGAGCTGAGCAGTATCTTGTCAAAGAATACTTACGAGGCACAGAGAGCTCTCACTGGACTAAAATACTGGTCGCCACAGCATGTGACTGCTGCGCATAGATAGGAATATCATCATTCTGTGGAATTAGGGTAACTTGGTTAATCATTTAAGGAGAACTGGGAGTAAAGTTTATATTTATGTAACTTTTTGTATAAGCTTTTTGTTTTTTTAAATAAAAACTTTCCTGAATGTTGAAAAAGAAGTATTTTGTGATCCCTGCTTCCTGTTCGTATCACAGACATTATGACCATACCTTGATCATGCACATAAGTAAAGAAAACAGTAGTCTAAAATGGTATTGCAATCTTCGGGCTGAGCAGGCCCATTATCAAAGCAGTGACTGGTGATAATTTTTAAAAGTAATACCACTAAGTATACTGCAGGGAGACGCTTTAGTGGGCAAACAGTGCTCTTTATATTCTCACCCTCAACCACACCATATATACCATATAAAAGAAATGAAGATCACACAGGCAAACACACATGTTCCTCGCTACAGCTGCTGTGACTATAAAATTACATCATTTATATCAAAAGCACTTTTGCCACACATGCAAAACAACTAGTTTCCTGAATTTCTTCTCTTTGAGTAGTGCATCTTCAAGGCCACGGCGTATAAACAATGTACTTGTCACCCATCACTCATCTCTGCAGTAGATTCAGTCTCTGTCTTTATTGCTGAAAATTAAAAGAAACAGAAGATATGTATATATGATTATTCAGAAACACGATTATTTAAACAGCAACATTTTGTGCTGCCTACCTAAGTAACAGCTTAAAAAAAATATATACTTTTTTTAATTCTTATTTCAAACTTTCCCATTATTTGAGTGCTAAGCTTGTTTGCAGTGGTAACTGCTGTCTCAGCCTCTCTGTAACACAGAAATGGACACTGTATCTTGGAGCTCCAGCTTACACACAGGAACAAGCTGTAGTGGCTCCCAACTGAATCTGTCTGACCTGTCCTGTTTTTATTCCTAAGGCTGGTTTACTTTCACATGACATGTTGTATGCTAGCGTGCTTCAGCATCTGACTTACCCCTGCACGTATGAGTGAACTTGCAAGGGACAGATAGGTAGAAAGCAAGTAAAGCTTAAAAGGTTCTTGCCTCCAGCTTGCAAGTTAGAGCCCTTGCCTTCAATCTGTGAAACCTGTTATTTTTAGGAGCCATCCACATTTCAAAGCAGACAAAGCGGTCAGGCATCTAACCCTATCCTAAAAAAAAAAAAAAATAAATCAAAATTAACTTGATAATTAGCAATTTTGGTGTCTTTGGAAGCTTTGCCTCAACAATAAAAGCAAAGGCAGGCTTTTGTAAGCCTAAAGGAGACCCAAGAAGCAGCAGTTGACTTTCTTAAAATTGGTTCTCCAAGCAAAATTCTACTTTTGTCTTCAGCAGTGAATGGTAACTATATTGATTCCATCCTCACCTCACTTCTTGAAAGGTTTGAAAAAAGAATGCAATGGACTGGCAAACTATCTGTTCCCTGACATCAAACCACTGCTGAGAACATGTAATTGTCACTTCTGCATCATGACCTACCTTCCACTCCTCCTGCCTACTTCAGTTTATACTAACTGGTACACATTTTCTTCAACACATTTAGGATACACCAACACAGTCATCCTCTGTACTGCAAAAATACTTGTATTTTTCTATTGATTTAGAAAATAATCCTATGGCATATTTGGATGAATCATATACTTGTCATAAGCAGCCAGAAGTAACATCTAGAAGCCTGTTTATAAAAATCAACTGCCGTACTTTTTTTTTTTTTTTTTTTTTGCTAGGTAGGGCTCTATTTACTGCCTCCTTTACTGTCATATTGTCACTTCATGCCTTCTAGACACAATATATTTATATTTCAAATAAATTACAAGGCTTAACGTGGCTCTACTCTTTGTCCTGACTAGCAAATTGTTGTATTTCAATGCAGGAGTGCTCAGTTAAAGGTTTAATAATACCTCATGACAAGCTCACTCAGTTTCCAGCAAGAAACTGAATTTCCAACAGCATCAGCAAGTGCTCTTTATCTATCCAACTCCCGTGAAAATGAGGTACAGAAAAGCATGAATAAACAACTGTTTTCATTTTCAAACCCAAGCATCTGATCTATAGTGTAGGCTCTTAAAAAAAGACCAATCTGATGTTTAACAATGCCAGACAAACTCTTCTTGTTTTTCTGATGGATATGAGATGCAGGAACAGAGCATTTTCACAAACTACGCTACCTACTTTATGCACCAGCTTGAGAATTTTGGGTGAAGTTAATGCAGCCCTGCTCATTTCATGTCTTACTATCAATTTGGAGTAGTCTATTTACATACCGTTTGTGTTGCAATCTTACAAGCTGTTATAAAATCAAAAAGGACTAATCCCAGCATTGAGGACATATCAAGTTGGAAGAAATCTTATATTGTTGTGTCCTGGCCTAACTTATCTTTGATACCTATTAGATCATTAAATATCAAGCATAACAAATGAGCAGAAACAATACTCCATCTTTTGATCTTGGGAGTTTTGAATTCTGTTTTGTCAAAAATATATTGAGGTTATTTAAGCAGCTTTTAAATTTTATTGAAAATGTGTTCCAGTTATGTTTGTTTTTAAATCATTACTATCTAACACAAATATAAATTAAGTGAAATGTGACTGAAATGTAACCAACCTAACAAAACCTAGAGAATTTAAAGAACATCTAAAGGTGTGGAAAAAGTGTGTGTGGGGGGGAAATACAGCATGCAAGACTACTACTTTTAAGCCAATCTCCTGTGAACTTCCATAGGCGATCAATTCAAGAGGAAGAGAAGAGCCAACAAAAACAAAACAATAAAAAAAACACAACACAAATACAACCTACCATCCACAAAACAGTCCATGCATCTTACATACTACAGTAGCACAAAGGAAGCATATAAACTATTTGACTTTCCACATTTGATCAAAAGCATACTATTTAATGGCTGTTTCTCGTTAACCCGTCCTTTTCACTGTTTACAAATATACATTTTTTTCCCCTTAGGTAGAATAAATATTTTCTGCATCATTTCTTATCAATTAAATATAATTTGACTAAACCCAGCACCTTCACTGAAATGTGCCCTCCAAGCTTCATCATATTAACACTGGCTAACTCTAAACATCAAAATTCCCAATTAAATGTTAAAGTAAATAGCTGGAGACGTATTTTGACTCACCATCATTCTAACATCACTCCTTTTGCATCTTTAAAAGCCAAGGAAATGGATTAGTAACAAGGCAAACAAGAAATGCTTCTTAATTAATATTCAAATTAATTCTAAAATTCACTTTAGAAGTTCACTCAGCATGCCAGTCAGTGAGCAGAACAGCAGGAAGAGTATTTCAGTTACCATTTCTCACTGTAAATTTCCCCAGTTGTAAGTGCTATCAGTTTCCCAACCCAAAGAAATAGTAAAAGAATAGAGCAACAGGGATAGATTTTGCTAATAATCACAAGTTTTCCACTAAAATAAATGCTTATGAAGAAGAATTAACACCACTTTTTAAGAGGAAGCAAAGCAAAAATGATGGATAAATATCCCAAGGTATTATTTTTGTCCTCAAACAGGCAAACGAGGCTACTGGCTAGCACGCACAGTAGTTTAGAACAGGGGGGTCTGGAGCTGCAGACATTATTTCAGTGCGATCATACTCTTAGATTCTCACAGAGCCACATGAATTGACATACATCTCTGCCACCTCAGTGCTGTTGCACTGAAAACTACTATTATTTCTTAATTATTTCCATAATTAATCTCTTAATTAGAAAATAAGTCTTGAATATCACCTACCATTTAGTGGTTCTTCTACAGCTTTCTGCAAAACATTTAAAAATATATATATGTATAAAATGCCTTCGTGTTTACTTCTGGCTCGCCACAGTTAAATTACTCTAATTGACATATACAGTAAGTAGTGATTCTACAAAAATCAAGAAAGCTGAGCATTAATAAAATTAATGACTAGAACTTCCCCCCCAAATTAAAATCAATAACTGCACTCTCCAGATTATTCTTCCCCTCTGTAATTTTTTTCCTCAGATGATATACCTCTAGGTGGCAGCAAAAGGTATGCAGATACTACTTTTAACTTCTAGAACCTGGGAGATTATTTTCTCTAAATTGATCAATGGTTAGGAATAAAACAGCACGACTAAAAAAAATTAGTGAAGCGCAGTCAGGTGTAATCTTCTCAGAAGGAAATACACTACAGCTGTGCATTTAGTCTGGTAGACAACCAGCAGAAACAACACACGCAAGTTAGTAATTGATTAAGAGCGGTAGGTAGATTTCAAAATACGCACCTTTTCCCCCTCAGCCTCAAGAAGGCACCAAGCATCATTTTGTTAGTGTGCCCCACTGTCAAAATGAAGCCCTCCATCGACAGGAAGTACTCCTTAGTCTTTAGTTTACATAGAATAGAACTATTTTCAAAATGATTTCACATCTGTTTAATGCCTCAAAGTACAGCAATATATGCTGAACAGCCCTTGATGGAAACAAGCAACATATAAACACACTCGATTTTCCACCAAGGCCTATCTGTGACTTCCGTAAGTTCACATGCACAGATTTATTGTCATCCAAGTCCCTCAGACACTCCACTAACTGCAAGAAACATGTTTTTAGTGGCTGAGCTTTCTAACAACCTAAATTCTGTAAAATTCTTTGGATTTTATTCCTGTCTCCAATTCAGGGTAACATGAAGTTCTCAAATACATAAAAAATTACGGCCATTTCTTTATCTGTCAAATCCTTGCTGCAGTGTGAAAACCACCTCGTGAGGAGAATTGCTTATAAAGAGAAAGGAGTTCCACAAAGGATGTTATTTAACATATTGGTTTGTATATCTAAGCTCATTTACAGAAAAAAAAATATATATATATAAGAAAAGAAACACCTCCTGTTGCCTTTTTTGCTTCCATTCTACAAAAAAACATGAGCATACAGGCAGGATTGCATTTTGAGCAATGTATAACTGTAACACACTTCTCAACTCATTAATAGTGAGCTTTGTGAACTGCCTCTTTTTTTTTTTTCTTCTTCAAGGTCCATGTACTTATGTGCCTTCCCAAAGTAAGGAATCAAACCTCTGAAATACTATTCCTTACATTGGAAATGGAGAAAAAGCAAAGAAGAAAAAAATCTGTTGTCAAGCCCCTCTGTTAGAAACTGGCCTTTTTCAACAGCTAGATCTGAGGCTGAAGTCTGAAAAGGAGACCTAGGAATGTGTCTCAAATGATGACATTCATGAAAATGGGATGACAGTATTTGCTGTGCTCCCCTGCTACAACAAAGTTCTACTGATGTTTTACATGTGCGCCTTCTTACTCGCTTCTGCAAAATTCCAGAAATCAGGCAGTTCGCATTCATGGAGCACCAGAAAGAACTGCTTAAGTCTATGAAAAACTCGGTTTTGGGAATAACTACTCTGGAATTAAGAAAAATGCATGAAAAAGCTTCTTAAAGAAATAAAGTGCTTTTCCATTTCTTCTGTGTGCCTCAAAGACAGACACTGTGCTTTCAGATGGTCTCGACAAATTAAACAACATTACAGGAAGGTAAGAAAATAGGAAAAGGTCAAGGCTACAGTATTTGCATAGCTGGGGATTCCAGAAAATATTAAAGGGTTCTGGTTCAGAAGGCCACAGAAAAATCAACCCAATCCTAAGTCTTTGTTATAAGCCACCTATATAAAAAACAAACAAAAACAGTATTCTGCACTCACCTTAATGAAAAAAACATTAACCAATGGTCTTTGTAAATTAAAGGCTAAGAGTGCACTTAAAGACACCAAACTTCCGTTCACATCCACCACCTTTTTGTGACAGCCCTTTAAAAACTCTATTTGAGCACAACACTTGGTAAGGGTGGCAATTACAGTACTATAGACGCACTCAATAGGGACAATGAAGACCACCAACTCACTCAACATTAGACATCTGTTACACAGCCATAACTTTTGCTTGCTACCAACCTGGTCTGAATTCGAACTAGTGAAGAAAGGCTCAGTATCTCACTACAATCCCCTGAGCCATCTAGTCACCCCAAATTTATTAATTTTAAGCTTACCCTTGGAGTTTGATGATCTTTCATTCTGGAACCTAAAAACAATTACCAAAAAAAAAGCAAGAATGAACAAATGATCAGCCAAATAAAAACATCTACTGATAAAATTTGGAAAACAGTAGCAACACACAAAATTGCAGCTTCCTCTAACCAAACTTGCTTAATATGATCTCCAAATTCTAAAAGCCTCTAAGCACTCCTGTTTAGGAATTAAATATGTGTGATCCAAAATATTCCACTCGGGCTCTAAAAATAAGTTACGTTACACACTATTCTTGGTGCTTGTTTCGTACAAGCTTTGTAAGTAGCCTGACATCAACAAAAAATATTTTATTATTGTTAAAAGTCTCACTTAACCTCTGTCACATTTTGACTTATTGTAATCTCAGATACTGGGCCTTCTGCCTTTTCTTCTTTAATGGAATTCCTGTCTGTCTCGGGGTCTGTTATTTCTGACCATCCCTACACACGGTGTGCACATACTGAAATGGAAAGACTGTATGCTTCAGTGCAGACTATGGAGTGAGCTGACTCAAGTCAGCTCAAGTCTCTAAGCAATATATCTTCAATTGTATGGTTCCACATCCAAATTAACAAGCTGTTTGAAGAGCCTTCATGCACAGCTTGAAGCAAATAAAGCTACCCTGCTCTCTTACATACAAGTTATAAAGTCCACATAGTGTTATGCTGCGGTGTGCCAGCTTAGAGACATCTGCACCACATTCCATCCCACAGTGTTGGTGTGCTTTTTGCTGACCTAGCAGGCCTGACCAGATTTTACACCTTTAAATCATTTTGAGATCTGGTGAACAGACCAGTTTCTGAAACAAAGCATTGCTATCCTTAGCTCCTGGCTTTTAAAATTAAGTATAAGAAAAAACAGGACTGATTAAAACAAGAGGTCCTCATTCAAATTGCTCTTATTTTAGCCTTCATCTAACCCATGGAAATCATTAGGCAGATTTTGCTTCTTCAAATTCATATTCTGAGCACATCCTACTACACGCTGTTGTCTGCACCATCCTATACCTCACTCCAGAGTCCTTGAAATCTGTTTGCTCTTTTTGTCCTAACCTTCAGCTTGGCAACTGTCTAAACTCAGATCTTAAAACAACAATATTTATCTTACAGCTGAAACACTTTTACTTGGGAACCCCAGGTCTGTTTATTATAAGCTAAAACTTTTTTTTACTACAGATTCTCCAGTCTATGAAAAATGTCAATATATACAATTTCTCAGTAATTATTTTTTAACTATGTAATTGTGAAATCTAAAATAAATAAAATCAATGCAGAATATTAGATACTACTTACAACTAGTATACATATACAACAGAGCAAGCAGATCCTCAACAGCCATAACAGCTAAGCCAGCAATTACAACAGACAGAAGTTCTGGAGGACAGGCTGTTAAGAAACAAGATATTGTATCATATGACACAAGTAAAAGCACAAATTTTTCAGATATAAATACTAAAATAAATAAGCCTGATAAAACCAGAAGTGATTATTTTCTTTCAAGCCTCTCCCAAAGCTACTTTTTGAATCTTTCTTTTTTTTTGGTCTATGTTCTTCAATGATACTAAGGCATTTATTAATTTATCCTGGTAACATTTCAGCTGTAGTATTCTACTGACGTCCACTGTGATTAATGACATTATTTACATTTTATATTTAACTTATATCTTTGATCCCATTTTTTTTCCCAACAATAGCATTGGATTACAAAATACAATAGTGTTATTAATAGAACATGGTAAAAAAAGAAAAAAAGGGTCTATGTTTCCACACACGCCCCCCTCCATTTTTTCCCTTTACAAGGGAGAAGAATATAAGGATAGCTCTGATTCAAGTCCACTACAAATAACAGGAATGCTCCCAAGTTTACAGAGCAGATACTGGCTATTACAAGCTACCTGGAGTCCATTCCAGAAACTCCCTTGTTCTCTGATCCTTGTTAACCATCCATTTTTCCAGGGCCTTGAAGTCATTACAACTCCCTGTGAGCTGACCCTAGGATGAGCTACTGATACTTAAGGGTCCCTGAGCTAAAATTCCAGAGATAGCGCTAACATCTACCTCCTATAAGCTGTAAAAAAAAAAAGTCTCCCTGAAAAGAGAGGGTGATTTTCTATTTGAGAACATAATAAAAACATCCTCCATTTTGGATCAGATTAGAAGATAACACTTCACCAGAAATCTTGCATATTTCACCATCACGTACTACTTGACAACACTTAGGTGCCCCTTACAAATACTGAAATCAGGGCTCCACTGAAAGGTCCATCATTTCACTCAAAGCAGAGAAACCTTCAGAAACTGTTGCAAGGAGAAACATTTCCTTAAATCCCAAATCAAATAAATTAATAAAATGGAAATGTCTTTAAGAAACCATAAATCGGATGTCCAAATGCTTAGATGAACCCCAATATGTGTGCTACATATGTATGCAACACTGCCAAGGATGGCTACTCCTAAATTCACCTTTATCTCTGTTACTACGTCCAGATTTGCCTTCTTAGGCTGTTTCAATAACATCCAACTCCCAGCAATTCAGCTATCATTTGCATACAAGCTGAGATTAACAAGGAATTTCTGATTTTTTCATTGAACACTAGAAAACAATTACAGCTCTATTTGGAATTTATTTTGTTTCTATATACTTTAGGCCTCCCTAAGAATACCAGTAATAAAGGTCAGTGTTTGTTTGAGGTGACTCTACAGGGTGCAACCAACTGTTGCAAAAATGAAAACAATTTTAGAAGTTAATTTTTAAAGCTCATAGAATGCAGCCATGATGGATACAGTCACACTTATAGAACTGATATAATAGTGCCTTTGGGCTATTCTTCTTTCTCCAGATAAAAGAACATTAACACAGTACTCCTACTTACACGAGTTACTCACTAACACTTAATGTAAAGCTATTTTCACAGTGTTTTTGTGTTAGAAGGTAAATAGACACTTCTACAGAAGATATGTTGCTTACCTGAGATGCACAGTGCAAAACCAACAAGAGCAATTATAAAACCAAAAAACTGAAGACCTATCAGAACATATCCTTTACGTGTTACATCAACGAGAACTGGAAAAGAGAGAAAAAAAAGAAAATTGTAATTTTGAAGTATCAGCTACAGAGATATGAAAGGTAGATCATTCACACAAGGAACATTCAGGATATCCTAAATTCCAGACTCAGACAGCATTATAACAAAAACTATGCAAGTCACTCAGGAAACTATTTTGTGCGTGCATAGCAAAAAATTATAAATAAACCTTAAGCAGAAGAAATAAAACATACATTCTGAGAGTTAGACATTCATCCCAATCTCAAGACCAACGAAGGAAGAGCAGGAATCATTCAAATGTCCTAAACCAAATCTCTTTTCTCAATTTATACATCTTCCCTGAAGCAAATCAGACAAATAAAGGTTAATTTGCTTTGAGAAACTAGGAAGGTCAGGAAGCCAGCATGCTATTGTAAAATGTATTTATTAAAAAAAGGCAAAGTATGTAGATTATATAAATTGGGGGAGGAGGTCCTAAGTTTTTCTAACACTATGTTCTTGAGCTGGCGAATAAAGAAATACTCACCGATTTTAAATATATAGTACTGAAGCACCATCAATATCACAGCAGGCAGTACAACAAAACCAAGACCAACTTTACTGATAGTAATATTGCCACCTGCAAACAGTTGCATGGAAATTAGTCAAACAGAAATCTTTGGTTGGAAGAAAGCACAAAGCAATAAGAGTAAAACATGAGCATCATCAAATTTTCAGGGTCCCCCAAAATCCACTGAAGTTAAAATTCCTTCCCTAGCCTTTAGCAATCATGCAAGGCAGCAGCACAGAAAATAAATTTGGAGTCTGTATCTCTCTATGACCATCTGATAGCTATAAAGATCATTAGGGGACTTAAACATCTCTCTTATGAGGAAAGGCTGAGAGAGGTGAGCCTGTTTAGCCTGGAGAAAAGAAGGCTGAGAGGGGATTTATACTGGGTTCATGTGGCAAGGTCTTGGTAGAAGGGGAACTGCAGAGGTGGCCTCTATGAGAAGAGTTCAGAAGCTTCTCCACGTCAGACCAGAGCCAGCTCCAGCCAGTTCCAAAGGTACCCGCCGCTGGCCAGAGCCGAGCCAGTAAGCAATGCTAGTTGGGCCTCTGGGAGAACAGAGTCAAGGAAGGGAAAGAACTGCTGCACAAAATCAGCAGACGAGCGAGAAGCAGTCCAGCAGCCCCCAGGGTCAGTGCAGAAGGCCCATGGAGAGCCCCCACAGGAGCAGGCCCCAGGCCGGAGCTGCAGCCCGTGGAGAGGAGCCCACGCAGGAGCAGGGGGTCTTGCGGGAGCTGCCGCCCATGGGGGACCTGTGCTGGAGCAGTTTGCTCCTGGGGGATGGACCCCGTGGTACGGAGCCGTGTGGGAGCAGTTCCTGAAGAGCTGCTGCCTGCCACAGGCTCAGTTCAGGAAGACCAGCATCCCGTGGGAGGGACCCCACGGGGAACAGGGGCAGAGAGTGACCATGAGGGAGCGGCAGAGACAAAACAACAGGGACTGACCATATCACCCACACCCCCATTCCCATGCACCTCTCAGGGGGAGGAGGTGGATGGGGGGGGGGGGGGGATGTATTTTTAGTTTCTCCCTGCTCTAGCTTGTCAGCAATAGGTAATAAATTTCATTAATCTCCCTATGCTGAGTCTGTTTTGCCCATGCCAATAATTGTTGGGTCATCTCCCTGTCCTCCTCTCAACCCTTGAGCCCTTTTCATCATATTTTCTCCCCATTTCTCTTTGAGGAGGGTGAGCGAGAGTGCAGTTGTGGTAGAGTTCAGCTGCCCAGCAAGGTAAAACCAACACAGGATCTTATCAAGCTATATAAATATCCTACGAGATGGTGTCAAGATGATGGGGCCAGACTCTTTTGAGTGGTGCCCACTGATAGAACAAGTGACAACAGGCACTAACATTAACACAGGAAGTTCCATCTGAATATTAAGAAAATCTTCTTTACCGTGAGGGTGACAGAGCACTGGAACAGGTTGCCCAGAGAGGCTTTGGAGTCTCCTTCTATGGTGAAATTCAAAACCCACCTGGACATGATGCTGTACAATGTGCTGTAGGTGACCTTGCTTGAGCGGGGGTCAGACTAGATGACCTCCAGGGGTCCCTTCCAACTTCAACCACTCCATGATTCTGTGACATTCACAGTGCCGTGTCTGTTTTGCTCTATAGTTTTATTCATTTTGAAATTAGTAGGTGGCAATTAATAGGTGGTACTAACTTCATATGACAATATCAAAGAGATTAACCTGTGCTCTCATTCCCTTAAACTAGGAAGGCAATTTTATTTCACTTACCTTGGACAAAAAGAACAACAGCTATAACAGCAAGAACTGTGAAGATGGCACATCCTACAGCAACGTACGTCTTATTCTTATGTACAGTTTCACATTTTAATGCTTAAAAATGAAACCAAGAGAAACAGAGAGGAAACCGATCAGACACACAGATTCTCTCACAAAAAAAAACAAACAGATGTAACTAGGACTACTGTCCTAGACAAAGAAACAAACTCTTAAGATTTACAGTTTTAAGCACCAAGAGTTCATTTGCTTTCATTGTTTGATATGGTCAATATGGCTTACTCAGTTAAGTGAAACCTGCCATTGGTCTTCTAGTTAAACTCTTAATTTCACCTTCTATTACAATTCAGGTTCAATGCTGTCAAAATAACCTTGGGACATAGTACAGGGTAATTCAAGGAGATGCATTCCTGATATTTAAGTTATACTATAGCAATGTTGTTACTAAGGTGAATGTCAGATATGAACTTAGAAACCCTCTTCCTAGTGACACTGTGCAGTGTTAGATGTGCAACAGGGCAATTCTCCTGTCTCACTGCAATGCTTTGAGGATAAGTAGATAGGAATGATCTACAGATGTTTAGATGCCGTAAGGAAAGACTAATTTTCAGTAAAACTGCACTGTTAAAATAGCTATCTCAGCAATAGTTAATTCCACTGGAGGGTTTCAAACCAGCAGCACTTGAAGGGTTTTGGAAAAGATTGAACAGTACAAATATATAATCACAATAAACATCCGTGTTTGTTTTGTTTCTGCCTTATGCACTGCTAAAGAAAAGACACAAAAAAGGCAACGCTCCAAGCCTGAAAATTCATATATCAACAATCTTGGTATACGTCAAAGTTGGTAATCACTAGCAGAGAGCAAATACTGTAACTAACTTCAAAAGGAATAACAAGGAGCATGCACAGAAATACCACCCTGCTTACAGGTATTGCATTAGCACAAAACCCCTCAACATTACTAGGATACGATAAATACTTTAGAAGGTATACATGACTAAATCTTTCATAGTATCTTATCTATGGAAGGGTTACAGAATGCTCTCTCTTGTAATTAGAGCTCTACCTTTAACTACATTCACATTGCTTAATGGAACAAGATCTACACCATACTCAATTCCTAAAAATTAATCCTGGTAAAAACCAAACCAGCCAACCTTCCCCCCTGGCAATGAGTTAGAAGTAGCGGGATTACTTTTCCCCAGAGAAGTTATAGAGCTCATAATAATGTACAGAGATTCAATAAAATCCAAGCAGGCTCAACTTACTCCTGTAAAATGATAGTGCTTCTCCATGGATGTATCCATGGATATCCCAAGGCAATTATTACTTTGCTATCAAAATACTAAAAATATGCAAGTTCTGGTACAAATGCAAGGCAATGGCAATTCCAGAACATTTCAGAATAAAACAGAGAGCCTTAAACCACTATAAATAATAACAAAAAATCAGGAATCTAACGTTCTGGAAATAAAATCATAAAAAAAATATATGTATTAGCTTTCAACCACTGACCACTGGTGAACCTTTCATGATTCATAAAAAGGTTAAGAAAGCAAGTTATATCCATAGATGACCGAATACATATGTGATTACTATAAATCACTGAGTGAGATTTCCTTCCATTTCTTATGGACTTGACTCTAAGCAGAATTTATTTAAGTCCAAAAATTTTTAAATGCTGAAAAATCTCAAAGATTGATATAACAAATTGCACCACAGAGAACTATCTGAAAGACTAGGACACAAAGCACTCTCTACGCTGCATACATGTTGGACACCATTGTATGAAGAATGCCTAAGGATGCCTGACACTGGTGAATATATCATCTCTGAAAACATTTAACAAAATCATTGATGCCAGTGTTAAATTACAATTCAGCCAGAACCAAGAAACTAATGTAGAATTTTACATGAAAAAGATAGCACAATCTTTGTCTAATGTTGATTTTGTGGCCAAAATGAAAAATGTTTTTGCTTTTCATCACCCACTAATGCCATGGTGAACCAACAGTGAAGAAATGCTTCTTGGTTTTAATTAAGGACAGTAGATGTTATCAAGTATACCCTGCAAAACTTCTACACATGCAAAAAAGCTCATCATTTGCAACAAAACTGGGAGCAGAACCATTACCATACAGCAGACTAGCTCTGAACATGGGCCTTTTAGGCAACACACCATACCTTCTGTGATCTTACAGCTGCTAAGTATGTTAACCTCAGGAAGCAATCCCTGGCCTCCATGCAAAGTAGAGCAGACTGGCCCAGATCCCAGTGCTTAGGGCTAGAACCCCACAACAAAATGCCTCTATCCACATTATGTATGTTTTGTCAACAAGTGGCATGCTAAAGCCCCAAAACACAGATCTTACTGATCAGGTCTTGTGTTTAATGCCAAAAATGTGTTACATGCCCTTGAAAGAGCATTAGACCCAATGAAAAGCAAAACTGAAAATTACGCTGGGCAAAAGTTTAACTTGGTGTGCTTTTACTGACAATGCCTGCAAGTAAGAGAGCTTAGGAACTTTTCTGAGAACTGCAACCAAGTTAAATCTCTAACAGTGTTAGTTCATTTCAAAAGCAATCCCAGAAATGAACATAATAATACATCGTGGATGATCAGGTGAGAGCTCCAGAGAAAACCAAATGCTAAGTTGCTAGATAAAGCAGACACACTGCCCTGCTGTATGTTATCTGAATCAGTTCTACCACACATCCTTTCATACATAAGCCTTTCATCCTGCACAGATACTTTTATGTAAGCAATTTTAGGAGAAGTCAATAGTTGCAAAGAATTACAGTCAATACTTACCGATAACACCTAACTGAGCCCAATAAATAATAACAATTAAGAACAGCAACACTGAGATGACAACACTTTCCATGAAGTCAAACTGTCGCCCTACAGAATAAAGAAAGAAAAATCATAGGAAGAAAAACATGAGATTACTAGCGTTTATTGCTCCTTTTAGGCTATCTCCTAGATTGTTCATTTAGCATTTAATAGCTAGCCTGTTATACCTCTTAGTTCTAGGAAAGCCATGACTTCTACCTATGTAATTTTCACTCCAATCTTGTGTGACAACCTGTCTTTTTCAGGTATTTCTACTTACTGTAACATTTCCAAACCGCAGGTCTTGATCTCCAGTACAGCAGAGGTTATGTTTATGCTCCTGTCTAGCAGCACAAGTTGTGGAATTGCAAACAGCACGTTAGATCAGAAAAATGGTGAAATTAGGCTAACCAGGGAAGTTAGGCAAGATCTGAAAGGCCTGATTTGATGCTTCCCCAGCTGTCCTACTCTACTCCCAACGGCTTTAATTCCCTAAGAAATCCAGATGTGTGATAAGGAATTGAGGAGCTAGCCCAAGTTTGACAGAAACACCGCTTTGTTAATTTTAGAAATCACACATTTTCCTTTGTCTTCCCACCATCATCCATTTAAGCTTTTTTTTCACTTGCAGTTTTGATGCCTTAGGCTGTTCAGTCACTTGTGCTGTAAGATCATGAGACCACCTTCCAACATGCAATTCTGAAAACCTCTCCACTGAACTGGAAAATGGAGTTGTTTCTGGTATCTCTGCTCATAACATCATTTAGACTCACACAGATGAATCCAAAGTTGCCTTTTCTTACATTATACTTGCTTCCAAAGAAATTTCTGATCTTCATAAATGCATACTCCTTGCACTTGCCATATTTCAAAACTCTACCTGCGACTCCAAAAACATGGAATTAAGTAGCAATGCCTCACAATTTCCAGTGCCAAGTAATACCTTGAGGACAGTCTGAAATTCATGAATTCCACAGAGACCATGTTTAAGTAAAGTGGAAATTAAAGACTTCTACTGTACTTGATTGTTTTGGTTCAATTGTTCTATTATTAAAGACCATCAATGAAGATTCATGTTTGTAAAGCGACACAAATTCCTAAGAGGAAGAAAAGCATTCTTTCACGGTAAGAAAACACTTCTCCACACAAAATCCTTGCTTTCAGCCCTTTTCACAGTGCACAGTTGCCATTCTTTGGATAAACCAACTCCAGCAGGCAAATCCCAGTGACAGTGCTTGATGTAAAGGAATTACCGATGACTCGAAAGCATCTGCAAACAGAGACTGACAGGTAGCATAACTTCCTCTGCAGCACTTCCAGGTGGTGTTACCAGGTATTCTGCACACAAATAAGCAGCCACAAAGCCTCACATCTGCTAGGATTTCAGCAAGCAACTATGGTTGAGTCTCAGAGTCTGAAAGCACTTTGTGTATGGAGAGGCTTGCAATATTGTTGGTATGTGCAAGTACAAGAAACAGCTGAACACATTTTCTTGCTAATACATTTCCCTTAATCCAGTGCTTCATAGAAATAAACTCCTGGCTAAAAACATTAGTTTGATAGCCAATATAAGCAAGACAGCTCCAAATTAATGACAGATACTTCCAGATACTTTCCATAAGGGAAAAAATAAAATCCACACATCAAAAACAACACACTGTTATGGTCACTTGCCTGTGAAGATACCTGATCAGGAAAAGGTGTGGCCAAAGACAAGAGCACAGGCATGAAAATCTTCACTATACTACCTGCTTTCTAAAGAGAAAGCATGCATTGACCAAGGGAAAAATGGAGAATATTTGGCTTTTCTAATACAGTCTCTAAAAACAATTGCAGCATAGTAGGAGTGGCAGTGTGAGTTCACCGCTCAGAAATGAGAGCAAAGACTACAACAAGATTTTTGTTATTCACCAACATTTTTCAAAACTCCTTTGCTATACTTCCTTCTCAATAGTATCTCTAAAATGTTGAAGAACAAACACCAAAAGATTAAGCCAAAGCTCTTAAAATGAGAGCAAGCAACTGTTTTACCTTCAGATAAAACCTCAAGCACAAGACTAGATTTTGCATTTTTCAGCATATGCTCTCAAACCTAATGCAAGCTTGTAACAATAATTTCTTTACCAACCACATTCATTGTCTGGTGTTGGGGCATTTTCCTCACCACAACTGCCAACTAGAAAATAGAATTAGAAAACTTACATTAGTCTCCTGCTTTGTAGGCCTTTACAACTCTTTCAAAGTTCTAAGCAAACAAAGGATAAAAAATGAAAAAAAAAAAACACACCAAACAATAATAAAATTGCATCACAACAATGTTTCATTTAAAGATTACTGACCTTTTTTAAAATGACAAAAACCTTGGTTTTTAAAAAGTCTTCTAAACAGAAGACCCACTCTTCAATAAACCTTAACACTGGCCCAGCATATGTACAAATAGGACCGTGTTCTCAGGTCCTCAAGCTTTACTTTCTCTTCTATAGCTCAACACTGAATAACAAAAGCAGCCCAAAAAGGCTGAGTAAGGGGAAGGCAATGACAGAGGAAAAAAGTTTATTCTTTGTCATCTGTTCTTGCAGTGTTTTAAGAACTGAATGATTTTGTAGCATCCTCACTCTTTCAGTGGCCGTACCCCCACACTCTCAGCATATTTCAGGAGTGTGTTTGTTTTGCAGTGGATACAATTAACTCTATAATTAGACTGTGAATTACCCAGATGTTTGCAGCAGGACACAAGTAACATCTGCTGGGTATTCAGAAAAAGCTTAATGACAAATGCAAAAACCAATAGCAAAATATGTCTTAGGACAATTCTCCAGCAGACCCATGAGACTCCACGTGCAACGTATATGCAACGTGTTCAGCTCTGAGAAACTTTCCTGAAGCAAGAATCAAGTCTTCTGTGCCAAACAGATAAACAATACACACATGTTCAGTGAAACTGCTGCTTCTGCATATGTCTAGTATGCTTCTGCAGCATACTAGACAGACTGACCACGTATAGCACATACCATTATTCAACAGCTGAGGCACTACAGCACATGAGCTGTGTCTGACAAGATAGGCTAAAATGTTTTGCTAGACAGGAAATTCATCACTTAGTCCCCGTTACTTCAGTCTAACATCGTCTGTCCAAAGATGACATTTAACACTGCACAACCATAAGAAGATATCACCTAGTAGCAGCATTTTCAACCTCACTGAAAAACAGCATTTTAGATCAAGTTTCACAGCTCTTAAACAACATTTCTCTTAGTTCCATCTATAATTTTTTCAGCACAGCTAAAGATTGCAAGATACAATTTGTCAAACAAAACATCTCTGCTGCCCTGTGATGCCTGTATACATCTCAGTAGTACAAAGATACTAAGAATATGCATCAGTATGTAACACAATAACATGAAGGTGCTGAAAATAACACCAACTACATAACCTAAAACATGTGAGAAAACATAGATTTGATCTTATCAGACAAACCACCTTCAGCAATTGGTACAGAATTAAAAAAATGTGTTCAGATCTTTCCCACAGAAGCACGCCCCTTAACACAAAGTAACATTCAAGTTAGAAGGCCTGGACCCAGCACTCCTGGCACGTTCAATTTCCAGTAGTAATACTGTCATATTCATTATTTTATTCTTTCCCGTAAGATCTTGCTTTTCTCTCCCTAGAGGTTCTAAGACAAGCAGACAACTCACCCGTGACGGTTCTAAGATCAACTTTTGTTTCTCCTTCTCTGTTTAATTCTGTTACTTCACAACTGTAATTTCCATCTTCTGCTTCCGAACTTTTAAGTTTTAGAGAGGCAATGCCCTTAGATAAATCCTGCTGAGATAGCAAGTTAGCTGATGGAACCATCTCATGCCTGTAAATACGCTGTTCTGCTCCATTAAAAGAAAAAAGTACTCTTCCTTGTTTTTTCCACGAAACAAACATGTTACTGTCATTGTGCTCCTTTAGATTAATCACGTGGCAAGGTAAAACAACAGTAGTATTACAGGCATCTCTTTCAACAAAATCTACTGTACTAAACACCAGCTGGGCAGAACCTAGAAAAAAAAATGAAAATTGATACATTCAGAATTATTTCTTTAAAAAAAAAAAAAAAAGAAACAGAAGAGAAAATAATTATAACACACAACTTGGGAAAACAAAAAGTCTCCTGCAAAATCTTAACAAAGCATCCTGCTCTAAGGGAAGAGCAAAAGAAGAAAAAAGGCATTATTATAATTCTACCACAGCCCCATTATACAGGCTTATCCACTCCCACATGCATGTAAAGTACAGATACCATGACCGGTCATAAATAAAAAATAGTAATAAAGCTTTGGGTTGCCATTTGGACACTTCCCCTAAAATGCCACACACAGAAATACTGCCTTAAGGCTTGGTTTCTGCAAAGCACTCGCTTAACATTGATCACAAGCAGTGTCACTGATGTTCAAATTTTTCATGCAGATCACACAGCTGTCTATGAGTAGAAGCACAGGGCCATCAGCCCCACACCAGCATCCGTCACAGCTTGTTAAGGTCACAGGGAAAAATTTCTACCTCTACACTTCCGAAAGAAGGGAGGCAGAGCAGCTTAGTTTAAAAAAAAAAAAAAAAAAAAAAAAAAAAAAAAAAAAAAAGCTTATCACTTATTCCTTCTCATCTCTGAAGGTGGAGCCAAATGCTTGCAGATTTAGAACACTTATTTTTCTCTTCGTCCCCAACGAAGGAAGTGTGCACAAAATAACATATTTAAACAGTCTTTTTTACTAAGCGTTTGAGTATATAGAACAACGAGATTGAAAACAGAGAATTTGTAGCAATGAACTCACTTCCCGTACTGTAAACCACGGTGCTTAACACATGAATAGTATTCAATGCAAGTAACGAAAAATCATCGTATGTTACGTTACTGCTGCTGGTTTTAACCTCTTTTCCAACACTGCAGCACTGTTCTAAAAGCATACTACTGACCACTACTTAAGGAAGATCTAAAGATTTTATCTAAAACAAAACCCCATTTTCCAGTTCCTGAGAACACCAACAATCAGTAACTTCAGTACCGAAATCACACCAGGATCTGGAAGAAAGAAGTCAATTAAACTAGCTCGACTGCAAAGTATGAAGGCTTTTATTTCCTCTATTTTTCATCGCTTGTACAAAACGATGGTTTAGTTGACCAGTAATCCTAGCAGTGATCGTTCCCAAAACCCTCGGTGGCACGGGTGATTCAGAATGCTTGACATATTTCCCTGATGAAGATGGAAAGTGAGCAAAGGCTGGCGCTGTATGACGAGACCACGCCACCGACACTTGGGAGCGTTGGGCAGCCCGTGACTTCAGAGGAACTGCTGACAGTCACGCCTGGAGCGGGTGGGAAACGGGGTATGGGTTTGGTGGCTAAATTCAACACGGGGGAGTGAAATCTCAGAAGAGAGTTGCGTCACTGGGGGAGCCCAGGTTTTTCGAAACAGCGGCCTTGGATCAAATTTAAAAACCCTTCTCCTATGAAACAGTGCTGTTCTATCTTCATATGATCACTGGGTTACAACCGAACACCAAGGTTTATAATTAACTTATTAACCAGGAATCCCGCACGAGGGCACTCTGCAGGGGGAAGGTTTACTTCCGGGGCTCCTCGCTGCACTTTCAAACCCGCACCTGACAAAACCAAAAGCACCCACACCGCAGCAAGGGAACGCGCAGAAACTACTCCCCAGACCCCCACAAGGATTACACAAACACGCAATTATAAGCTGCAGCTCTTCCCCAGCTCCCCAGCCCCTCAGGACTCACCGTAGCGCAGGGCGCCGAGCAGCAGCAGCAGCGGGCAGGCGGCCGGCAGCCCCATGGCGGCGGGGAGCGGAGCGGAGCGGAGCTGCGCCTTCCTCCGCTGCTGGCCGCCGCAGCCGCCGGGGGGCGGGGCCAAGCGCGAGGCGGGGACACCCTCTGCCGACGCCGATTGGCCGCCCCTCCGCAGAGGGGGGGCGCCCTGCCGGCGCGGATTGGCTGTCGGAGCGCGGGGGCGGCCGTTGCGATCCCGCCGCGCGCCCCTAACGGTCGCCAACGGCCGCCGCCCTGCCGGCGGCGCTTCCCCGCCCCTGTGGGGAAGGACAGAGCCCCGTGGGCGGGGGGTGGGGGCGGCCGCCCCCGCGCTGCTTTCCGTCAGCGGCCGCGGCCGGGGCTCCTCCCCCAGCCCCCGCGTGCATTGCACGAAGCGGGGGGGGGCGACAAAAATGGTCGGGGCGGCGGGCCGCCCGTCGAGGGCACACGCGCGAATATGTACACACACACACACACACGCATCTATTAAAACCCCAAAGCTCACAGGGGGTGGATCGGTGAGAGCCAGGGCAGAAAAAAAATCTGTGAGGAACGGGATTTCCGCTGATGTCTCACACACTCATACAACATCTCCCTAGCCCCAGCGTCAACGCTGACTTGGAAGATTTCCGCCCTGCCCTTGCTGAGAGAAGATTCCCTCCTTCCCCTTTCTGCTTCTCTCAAAGTGTTCCCCCAGCCCTCCTGAAGCGATTACTGGGTAGCCGTGCCCTGCCTACTGTGTTTGTTTTCTCCCGAAATCCCCTAAAGTGCTCAGACACCCTCCAGCACTCGACATTAGTAAAAAGCCTTGAGCAGCAGGAGCCATCTGACTCCAGAACCGATGGAGGGGGATGGCGTGAAGCAGCTGATCCCGCTCCTGCCAAACTGACTCAGATGATGTTCTCTGGGGGCCAGAAGAAGCAGGCTCGAGTGGAAGCTGGCGGAGCAGGCATGTCTTTTTGAGCTGTAGCTCACGCATCTGTGCCCGGACCAAGTGCCAGGATGCTGCGAGCCGCGGGCAGGCGCTGGGGACAGCGACAGCTCTGTGGAGAGCCGCGCAGCGTGTCTCCTGTCAGAAAGCTGTGGGGATGCTCTCCTCCTGCTGCAGAGAGCAGAAGGCTGCAGCTGCAGCACGCGTCTGTTGCTAAGGCAGCGCGTAACGTGCCCACGCTCGCCTCCGAGCAAAACAGCGCTCGCTGGAAATCTCATGCAGCCAGGAGTCTTGCGCGAGAGGGTGCTGCTTTGAGGCAGGTGCTGCCTCCTATACAACTGAGTTGGGTTTCACAAATCCCCCTGTGCATGCAGTTTCCCTGGTTTTCTGGAGGGAGCTGTGCCGTCTAGCTAGGTGTGCTCTGCTTGCTGCTGCTGAGAAACGTCAGCGATGCCTCTCCGTGCTGTGAATTTCAGGAAAATGGATTACGCAGCGCAAAGCAGTTCGAAGGCCCTGGATTCCTACTGAGAGAAATGTTAGGCAGTTCTGCTCTCCTTTCCAAGCTAGGTGTGCAAAGCAAGCCCTGCATTCTCTAAGCTTGCCACAGGAACACCTTGAAAGCTGTGAAAACCCAGCCCCATCTCTGACTTGCAAAGCAGGCCAAGTGCTCCTACAGCAACAGTTCATGTATTTTGAAAACTGCATGAGTCCTTCATTTATGACTTGCGAGGCATAGTTTTCCTCTTTAAATTAGGCAGCTATTTCAGTGCCATTACTAGGCACTGATCTGCCATTTTATACTGGTTTACAGCTCTTTGGAGTGCCATTGATCACCCGTTATCTGTGTGCAGCAACTGAAGCTGCTACAGCCATGCTACGTACACAAACCAGAGCACAGGAGGCAGCAACGGCCCTAGCTGGCAGGAAAATTCTGAAGAGTGACATAAAAGCCTGCGTGCCTAAAGCAAAGGGTATCTGTGGATAGATTTGTCAAATTGGCTGTGAGCGCTGTCTCCCACAGCGGTGGCCTGACCTCTGTGTTCATGGGCTCGCTCGACATACGTGCTGCCCTGTGTCACAACGCTCACAGAAACCATCTGCATCTGGAAATCAGTACAATAGGTGATACTTTGTTCTCTCAGCACCCCAAAGCAGTCACAAAGGACCATGTAACCCCCCCCCCCCCCTTTTTTTTTTGATCTGGAAACCAAAGCATGGTGAGGTTAAATGAACTGACTAAAGTCACATAATCAGCCAGTGGCAGGGCTGAGAATAGGCTCCGTATCCTTTCCTCCAGGCCTAAGATCTAACTCAGAACCATCTTGGGGGCAGAGGCAGGCTACCAAAGCTATACATCACAGCTCTACAGAACATGACATTTTTAGAACAAACTCAGCCATGAACTTACCATAGCTTGTCAAAAAAAAAAAAAAAAAAAAAAAAAAAAGGCAACAGTTTTTTCTTATGAGAGATCCTGCCTGGGCAAGAGGGCAAAAAAGGAATTAAAGCAATATTTATAAATATTAATGGGCTTCTAAGCATTACCAAAGACCAAAGCCTGAATTAACTTTGAGGAACAGTTGCTGCACACCTAGTCAAAAATAAAGGAATGCTGTGAATAAGTGTAAATCTTTCACAGTTGTCTGATATGCAGTCATTTTTCACCCATTTCAGATCAATTTTAGGGAAACGGTGCTTCTTTCACACCCCGCCTTCCCTGGCTCTTACCCGTACTTCTTACTGCATGCCCAAGGCACGGGAGGTTCCCTTTGCAGGCCAGCAGCTTCACCTGTGGCGGACTGATGGGAACAGAGCAACTGTCTGTGGGGTTATCTGCAGCTGCCCTCTGCTGAAACGAGGCTCCTGGAGATGTGGGTCAGATTATCAGCGAGCTGATAGAAATTGCATGTTATGGTATCTCGGTGGTGAACACGGTCTTCCACCCTAGACATTGTGACACATCCAAGAACATTATGTAATGGGGAAACAACGTGTTTGATTCCAGGGAATGGTTATGTTGTGCCAAAACTATAATTTTCTACTCTGTCCTCAAAGGCAGTTCCAGAAACCTCTCATTTCAGTCAGGATTTGCTCAGAGAGAGGGTCAGTTGTTCTAAGGTATTAGAGAAGAAAGGTTGACAGCTTTAAAGCTGTTTAAAGACCTGACTTCTGATGCAGTGTAAGTCATAGTCCCTTCTGATTTCTGAGAGAATTAGGCTCTGTAGATCTTCAAATACCATGGCTCTGTCACCTAAATATGCAAACCTGGCCTTAGTGGCTGTCACGAGAGGCTGTCATGAGCAGGTCTCTGAGCACAGAACACGCATTGCCCACCGCATTTTATTAGCAATGCCATCACTAAGCGTGTTCAGCTAGTTACAGCACAGATTATATTCCATCCATGCTGAGCAAACCAGTCCTCCCTGGGCGCACCGGCCAGCCCACCCCATCTGCCATACAAGTTCTGCCACCTGCAAGTACAATTCGAGGGCAAAAATAGTGCCGGTGCCTGCTCCAGAACACCCACATCTTTTCCTTCCACCAGAGCCAGCACAAAGACGGCCTGTGCCTGCTCTCCCTGCGCAACACAGAGGACGTCCCCTGTGAAGGCGTGCCCAGCGGGTGGCACTCCCCGTGGGACGTTCAGGGGGACACTCATGTCACCCAACACTGCAGTGCCTGCAGGGTCTGCAGGCTGGCTGCTTGCGGCCAGCGCGGGGCCAGCTGAGGTCTCCCAGATTCCCTTTGCAGGACACTGTGGTCTTGTGCTCTGTCCTATCCCTCCCCATCCCCGACCCAGTCTGCTGCCTTCTTTCACAAAATCCATAGAAATACAATTATCATGGAGATGTCTGCCTCTGGCGATGTTTTTCTTTGGAAATAATTATAATTGGCTGTGGCAGTTAAAAACTTATCGGTGTAGACAGATGACAGACAGCGCAATCACATAAGCTTCCCTCTGAGAAAATGAAGCTAAAACCCATTTATCCTCCTAGCTGGGAACAAAGGCCTTTACTTTGAAGAGCCAGGCTGTGAAAACACGGAGAGAAGCCTGTTATGCCCACAGATTAAATTTGCGGTAGGTAACCGAGCACAAGGAATCCATTCGCAGCAGAATGGCACTGTGGTAATTATAATAATACCACTCCTTTTATCTGAGGAATACCTAGCTAGGGACACTTCACCCTTTTCAGAGGCAGTGACGGGGGTCTCGAGAGGTTAATTGAGTCAGGCTGGATGCCACGTGGGCCTCAAGAGTGACTGGACAGCGGACAACATGAAAATGCAAGCACATCTCCACAGTGTCTGTTGGGGCGCCTTGCCTTGGGAACCAAAGCCGGATGAAGTCACTTCTTCCTGGAGAGAGCCATTAACTGCACTCTCCTGGAGAGGAAAAATGCCGATTCCTAGGTGTACCTGAGTCACATCTTTTGTCTGACAGCTGACATGGTGCCCCTAGAGGAGCCTGCACCTGGCCCGCTCTGCTTGGTGACCCTGCTGCTGAGGGGGAACCGGTGACTTGGTCAGAGTCACCCAGCCACCCTGGCCACCATCCAAATCCATTTTATTTTTATTTTTTTTTCCAAATGATTTCAGTATCTGCCCTCTCTTATGGCTGAAGGGGTTTCTCATGGCATGCTTGCTGGGGACAGGTGGGGAGAAAAGTGGGAAGGCTTCGCTCAGAGCTGATTTAAAACATTTAAACAACTCATGCCATATCTGAGATACCTTTAAGAGAACGGAAGCTACGTGAGAGTGGTTGTCCTATGGAAGCTGTTCATTACTCAGTACGTGCAAGCAGATGATATCCTCAAATTCATCGAGACATGCTTGGAGCTAGTGGTCTTTGCAGAGAGACAAAGAAAAGTATTGCCAGCTGGCAGTCAGTTGTTGTGTGGGGGAGGGCTGAGAAAGGGACAGAGCTGGAGGGAAGATAGAAAAGGACAGAGGAATACCAGAAACAGAAGTGCCTGAAATGTTTTCTATAGCTCTAATTCCCAGGGTTACAAATAACACTCCAGCAAACCCATAGTCGGCACGCCCCACATGCAGCCACACTATTTCACTTAGCCCAGTGCATGCACTGCTCTGACAAACTCTTCTGCCTTTGAATTGTTTCTACATTTTTATTTATTTATTTATTTTTATAGCCTTCTTGGCTCTCAACAGCTTTGCCTGGTTAGATTTCCCCTTCTAGCTAAAAAAAGAAATTAGACTGATCTCTTTTGGCAGCTGTGAAATGGTTGCATATTGTGTATGTTTTCTTGATGAGCTTGCATGAAATGGATTTTGGTTTCCTTTTGACGGATACACCACTTTTAGCACAATGTCCACACAAGATTAGCAAGTGCTTCATTTTTTAGAGCAATTTTTATGTGCGTATAATGTCATGTATGCTATTTATACATAGTGTTATGCACCATGAGCAAAGTTGCTTGAACAGGGAAATAGAACTGGTTGAGGAACGTTTCCCCAGTGAATGCTCAATATGATTAGTGACGGCCTGTTTTTTGTTAAGGCTTCAGACGATGACAAAAATTACGTGAGATTCAGGTTTTAATTCTTAGCACTTCCCAGAGCCAAATTCAGGCGCTGCATGAAACCAGCTGTACTGGGTCTATTCTAAGAGCGATTTAGCCTGGTGTCCTAATGCTTGCTCAGATACGGATGGCAGGGAAGAAGGTAAATGTGTGTGGTAGTTCTCAGTTTCTCACTTCCTCTGCCTCCTGTCCCTTTTAGCTCAGACTCCCCGAGCTCATGTTTTCTGCTTATTTTAGAGCCCACAACGGAGAGAGAGAGGAGGTGCAGCTTTCAGTGAACACGGCAGATATTACACTGAACAGCACCGTGGGTGAATGTGATTGCTCTGTCTTCTTGGGTGGTTATGTGCATCAGCCTCAGTCTAGCCTGTGTTTCAGGGTAATGCTATTACAAAAATAAAATCAATGAATGACAAAGGAGATGTTCTGTGGAAAAAGGGAAAAGGCCAAAATGAGTATAAAACAGGGTAATAATATCATATGAGATCATTATTATTATAATACCACGAAATAAAGAGGGCTGGCATTCTGCCATTCTCTTGCCCAATATTTCATTTAACCATGAAGGTTTTTTTTCAAAGTGATAGCAAGAGAGTTCATGTATAGGAGCAGGGGGAATCTATTCCCCGTTGAAATTAAAAGCTTTTGTGAGGTTGGATCATTTAATTGTTTCCCTGACAGGGCTTCTCAAAGCAAATTCAAATGTAAGAAGCACCAAGTACTGAAATAAATAGCAGCATATTTTATTTTTAGTTTAGATATTATGTGCTGTGGACTTGCCTGCTTGGTGAAGCTCTTCAGTACTGGCAGGAGCCACTAGTGGCTAATGGACAGTCACAGGCTGGCCACGCAGGCTGCAGCTGGACCACCAGCTGAAGCAGATCTAACTGCGGTCTGCCAGCCAAAACATCCTACCTTTTGCTTTCTCTTTCTTTGCAAAGAACTGCTGAGCCAACTGCCCTTGCAGGGCAGAGGGGGTCCGACAGGATTAGTTTTCAGCCTGACCTGTAAGCTGCACATCCCCAGCTGTGCGTGGAGGCAGTGGCAGGAAGGTGCCGCTGAGGAAACAAACCAGGCAACTGAATCTCTCCACAGCTTCCAGTTCGATCTGCTGCAGCCAGCAGCAAAGCTGAACTCCCAGGACCACAGAGTCGGTGCTGGCAGCTGACGATGAAATGCTGCCACCCCTAGCTTGGTGTGTCCGCCTCACAGCTGTGGAGCCCAGGGCAGTCCGGGCAGCCTGGCCCAGGCCCAGGGCATGCAAGCGTACAGTTGGGTCTGTGGTTCTGGGGCACGGTGCCAGGGAGGCGGGCAGGGCTCCAGCTGAAGCCTAGCTCCAAGTCTGTGACTTATAGCTTCAAAAGAAGCATTTCAAATGCATCACGTGGGCGTTGTTCAAATTGCTCTCGGTTCCATGGGAGTATTACCAACCAGCTCCTCATTACAAGTCTTCAGTTTGGAGGAGGTACAGTAAGGAAATGAGGACAGAGTTACTTCCCGAATTTCATACAGCAACTTTAAATATAGGTTATGCCTCTCCTCAAGGAGCAGGTGGATGTTTCTCCAGCTAAATTTGATTTAAATATAACTACCTTTAAACCTGGCATACCTGAAGTGGTAATTATGAGTTTTTCCCTTTGACACCAGATATGAACTTGCACACTGAAAAAATGAAAGTATTCAACAGAAACTCCACTGGAGTTATCATAAGTGAACTGCAAAACCTGTAAGACAGCTTTTTTTTTTTTTTTTTTCCAATTTCACTATTTCCTGTAAAAATGCTGAACATACAGCACTGAGAAATGAACTCCTCCTCTTTATCTATTGAGTAACTGCAGAGAAATGCAGTTAATGTCCAACTAGGAAAAAAAAAAAAAAGACGACAGAGAAAAAAAGTGCCCTGAAAAGGGTTACAGTATGATTTTTTTCCCTTTTCCCCTCAATTAGTAGCCAAATAAGGACATTTTTTATCCGTTTGTAGCTGTCACAAGCAGACTCTTGCTTGTAGTCTTGCAACAGTTTACACTGCTCTTAACTGTTTCTTTGTGGCTGCAGCAGATACTGTAATATCTCCCTGCATAACAACTGGAACAGCTCCAGCCATTCAGAGACCAAAACCTGAAAGAGCTGCTCTCAAATGAGGTCTACTTGAAAAACAGCATTATTCTAGCATATTCAGCTCACCAGACTTTGCCTTCCTCCTCCACCCTCCTCTTCTCCTTCCGTTTCTAATTTCCTTTACTTGTGTATCTGTTTCATGTCCTCCAATTTTTTCTCTTATCATTTCCTTTGTTCTTCTTTTGGCCTTGGGGCACTGAAGGTAGTTGTAGTAAACTAAGCGGTGTCTGGGGTGTGTGTGGTGATGGGAGCACACACGAATGCTGGGGGGAATGCACAACCTTGGTTAACTTATGTCAATGCTGTAACAAACTGTAATTTCATAGCAATCTCTTCTCCCCATCCCTGTTGCATCTTTTTCCTTCTTCCTTTAAGAAAACGGTTCCTTTTTCTTACAAACTGTGCTTCCCTCTTGCTCTTTACTCTCATAGCAAATATACTTGCTCCAGTGCTTTTGCTTCCTTGCCGACTTCCTCCTCCACAATTTCAGCTCCCTTCTGCCCCTTTGGATCACAAAAGCAGCCTCATACAGCTACTGCTGACTTTTCCCATGCTGCACCTTTTTCGTTTCTTTTCTGAGATTGCTTTCTCTGTGTGCGCGAGTCCAATTGTTCCTCGTGTTGACCACCTCCCGTCCTCCAAGCCCATCCTCCATGTGACTATGACCAGCACGTCCTTAACCCTGCCTTCCTTCCCTCCACACACTTGGCACAGTTTCAGGTGCCTTTGCCTTCTCTGTCCCACTTCCAGCTCCTTCCAAGGCAGAGGCACCGGATGTCCAGTCTGCTTCTAAGGGCTGGCCACTGAGAGCAATGACATCCTTTGCATCCTTTGCCTGAGGCCATGTTTCATAGACACCCACAGCCACTTCCTCCCAGCCTGGTGCTGTGTACGCCCAGTAACACAATCTGGGGAAGAGGAAGGTGCCGTTCAGTGACATGGGTAATACAGCTGCCCTGCCTGGTTGCGCGGTGGGAATGGAGATTAGTGAGGAAGTTTACACACCATGGGTTCCTGGGTGTCCTGGTGAGTGCAATGTAAAATAGTCCCTCAAAATAGCAATCACCACTTGAAAGATATGACTCATTTTGACAAGTTCGTCTGTTTTAACTGTATTTGTAAGGCTCTAATGACTCACTGCGAAAACCTCCCTGGAACATCATCACTGCACAGTTTGTGAAAGGGAGGGAGGTCAGTGCCAGAATTAGCCCCAAACGGAGTCTACCAGGACACTACTTCCAGGAAGGCAGTCCTGAATGAAAGAGGACCCTGAGTGCTGGCAGCTGTACTCTAGCACAGGGTGAAAAGCACCAAGGAGTGACTTCCAGTACTATCCTGACCAGCCACTGAAAACAGAAGCCTTCTTGTCTGCCTTTTGTTTTCAAATGGCCAATACGAACAGATAAGCACTGGCACCATTGTCTGGAATAAATGTGTTTCCAACCAGTAGAAGACTGGTGTGTTGTAAACAACTATTGCATGGAGTAAAGCATACTCAATCACAGAAGTACAAGAAAGGACACTTTTGGAGCTAGCACCCTTAAAAGGAAGTATCATTCTCTGGGATGAAATATGAAAATGGAGTGCTATAAAATTACTTGATACACCTTTACGATTGTTGCATTTTTGCTGTCATAGCAAAGTTCCATCTTCTACTTGTCAGAAGGTCCCTCATAAGTCATACTCTTATACACTAGCATTTTGAATTTCAGGTAACTAAAACACAAGTGCCATGCTTCTTTTCAGATGCAGACCTATTCTGCTGGTGCACAGCAAGTATGCTATTCTGTATGCTGTGGGTCCTCTTCATTGCTGTGGTCTTGAAGCTCTAGGTTGGGGTCACTCTGATAAAATAAGGAAAGGCAAAATTGGATGTTCAGAGAGACCCCACTACTGAAGGGCCGTAGGATAAAAGTCCAGGGGTTAATGGAAATATTACATTGTTCTAAAGGCTTCATCATGTGGCCCTTATCTTCTCCATTTCTCTTCTTCTCGCACGGTGGGACAGAACGTTGTTTTTTCACAAACAAAAGTTCCGTCCTCCTAGCCAAACCTCATCCTTACAAAGGTCAGGTTAACCTGCTTTGAAGCTCTGTGTATCACTACAGCTCGTCAAGATGCAGGTAGGAAGGAAGTTTCTCCACAGAAACAGGTGGTTCAAATACGAGGGGTTTTAAAAGTGACAACATAGCAATGGCACCTCCAGAGAAAGAAACAAGTAGGTCCATCCAGAGCTCTGAGGGCTTTAGGTATAAAGATGATTAAAAGAGAGACAGTAAAGATGGTTTTTTGTTTGTTTGTTTTTTTTTGTTTTAAAAAAAGTGACAAAGTAATCCTGACTCAGAAGATTGGGTAGCCTGCCTCCAAGAACAATTCAAGAGATCAAGCCTACCAGATGCCTTGAACTTGTAAGCAGCTTGTGTGGTTTTTATTTTCATCATTTTGATTCGTTCTGGGCACAGAAGCTACTACCTGGCTCTAGCGCCACCTCCTCCTTCCCCTTATTACAATGGTCAATGAGACACTGAACTTTGATTAGCTGCTTTTAGCAGCAGGGTGCCAAGCACCACGGTGTTCACCTGCCTTCTGTCTGTAGCTGTAGTATCACACTGGGTTTGCCCTGCAGTCTGTGAGAGCAGTGGGGTTTTCTTAAATACTCTGTAGAGAAGCTAAGGTATACAACGGGATAGGTGGGTCCAGCTTCCTGCTTCTCATCTCGTGACACCCACAGGAAGCGATGCCAGCATGCGCCTCCCAGCAGTGGCCGCTTGCATGTGACACTTACAGAGACGTACCAGGTACTTTCCATTCAGGTTAGCAGAAGCTCAGACAGATTAACTGCAGTTACATTCAGGTCATGCTGTCAAACTTTCCTTTGCAAACGTGGAAGCTGTGGCTGTCAAAATTTGGGACAAACTGCCAACATAGCTGAAGAATTTGAGTTACACTGGAAGCAGTTCTTAGCAAAGACTTGCAAGAACAACTGTGCAAAACAGTGTTCAAACCCACTCCTCTCTGTAACACTGCTATGTCAGCACAACTTTTAAATGTAGAACAAACACCAACAGCATACATTTTCAGTGAAACTGGAAAAGTGTGATGTAAGTACACAATCCTTTGTTGATACAGGCACAGGACAGAACCTGGTCCTGCCTTGCTCTCTTTGGCTCTTTGAGGTTAATGAGAATTTGTTTTACCTCTGTTGTGTTTTTGGCCTTTGCCTATACGAGCAGTCGCTAAAGGACTGCAGGAGACATTCTAACTACAAAATACAGAATTTTCATTGTTAAGTGCTTGAAGGGAAGCATGATCATTAGAAGAAAAAGCAGTGCACCTAAGAGAGATAAGAGTTCAAGGACTAATCAGAAGCAGTAAAGGGAATGTGACTAAGTGGAGGCATATCTTTTATATTTAAGCTAAGGTAATACAGAAGAGTTTTTCAAGTGAAGGTTTTTTTTCTTTTTTCTTTTTTCTTTTTCATTCTACTAGTTTAATTTGTTACCTGTATATCAATTCTGTACATAACCAGAGAAAATCTAATTGTATACCTGCAATTGTGTATTCATTCGTCTATCTGTTCTAACTCAGTTAGGTGCAATCCTGTTCTTCAATCAAGTTCTCACAAACTCATATGTAGTGTTAAATACATTCTTACTAAAACAGAAATGTCAGAGTACTGAAGTACTTCTTGCAATAAAACTCTCCAAACCGACTACACCTTTCTGCCATATGGTCTTCTCAGAACAATAGGTTTTATTCTTTATTGCCAAAATTAAACAGCTGAATATGACAGAAAACCCCAAATATGTTTTACTAGAACACATAATAAGGGCATTCTACAGAAAGCTGAAATGAAATGGCTGCTACACAAACTAATGCAAAATTAGTAAATGACACTCTTAAGACCACAGAGTTTTCATTGTTTTTACCATTGTTTGATAGCATTTGTCAGACTCGGCAGAAATCCCTCTTGCCATCACACTGAGAACTTGTGCACTTCCTATAACAAAGGAAACAATGACCAACAGATGCTGTAAAACCTCTTGGAACCTTCTGAGCCATTTTTTGGCACTAGTTTCCTGCAAAATTCCACAATCGTCCTGTCCTTTCTGACTAATGGCTTGTTATCTTGCCCAAATGGATTCTTTGAAAGGAGGTGAAATGCTCAAGGGCCAGCAATGCTGACAGAAGGATAGAGAAAACTCTCAAAAACCTTACCAGACCCACCCCTTCCAAGATAGAATGAGAAACTTCAGGCCAAAAGCTAAAGCAAGAATGGGAAATTTTTGATCCAGGGAATACCTACAATCTGCAGCTTAATTCTTCACGTTACTACTGAGTAACACTAAGATATTGTTTGAAGTATTATCATCTTTTGAAAGCTACAGAAGCAGGAAAATATTTTGAATGAACAACTACAATTACTGAGTCATAAGTGAAATATTGCTAAAAATAATCATTCTGCACTTCTGACCTCAAAATATTCACCTTTGTCAATTGTTGCAACAGGCAGCTAAGACACGAGCGACTAGTATGTCTCAGCTGTTTCTGGGACCCAATACTGAGGTACAACCACTCTTAATTACTTAAGACCAGGAATGAAAAAGAACAGAGCAAAACTGTAGCCAGTTTTCTAAGTGAAAGATTAGCATTACTCACATTGTTATTTGCTCTCAATGAAAAGCTATCAACCCTGCTCCTGTCAGCCTTGCCTGGAAACAATTGTTTCCAGAAGGGCAGGGCTGTTACTAAGCATCCAAAAGTCAGACATTTCCAGCAACACCAAGCTCTGGAGTTAAGTATCAGCCGGTATCTAGAAAATAACCATGGTAATGGTGTTTGCTGAAGGGAGAAATACATGAAATGAGGAAGTAGCACTCGAAAGTATCTTTTGCAACCTCAAAGCCTGCTGTGGAAACTCCCCACCTATGAACAGTATTCACCTAGGAAAGCTGGCACTCCTATCCTCTGTTTACTTAAGCGCACAGGCACTGATGTCATAGGGCAGGATTTTTTATGTTGTTTTATTTCAAGCCATTGTCAGAAAGCATTCATCCACTTGAAAAAAACTAAATACATCAACGTGAAAGTGGAAAGCAGTGACGCTGCAGGAACAGGGACGGGGTATTCACAGTCATGTTTTTCTGCTGCCAAAATCTACTGCTACTTTCCCAAAATGACAGGCAGGAGAACGTGCACCGCATGTGCGCATGCACGTGCAGCTGCACTGTGGAGGGACACTGCAGCACTGACATTCAGGGAGTGGGATGAGAGCCAGCATGAAAAGAAACAGCATCACGCTAATTTCTTCTTTTTAATTAACATTTGTCAAGTCTGGAGAGAAGCCCAGGCTGCAAAATTGGGATGCAAAATTCAAAGAGCTCTGAAACTGGAAATGTTCACATACAGGCTCTTGATTTTGCCTAGTCCTCTTCATAGGTGACACAGAGATCACTTATTTGCTCTTACTGTAACTCACAATTAGTAATACACTTCGTCTTTTTTCGTATGTCATAGCATACGGCAGACCTACGCACCAGAACAAAAAAGTGTTAGTGTTTAATAGTAGGTAGATATTTGTTTTCATTTTCAAGAAGGAATTTTCCCTGAAGTTCCTCTATTTCATACAGGAAAAGAGGGGAAGTCTTCTAATGCTATCAGCAGAAAAAGGTAGAGATACCGGATCTGGGAGTTGTTTGTACCAGGCAGTGGTTTCTCAAATTCATGTGAACTTCTGACTCACCTTCCTGCACAGCACTCACTGATGCAAGTTCAAGTGACTAATTTTGTCATTACTGAAATACTGAATTTTTGGCATGTGGTTGAAGAGCCTCTATTACACTCTTGCAACATCAATATTAAATCATTAATGCCACAGAAGCTTCATTCTCTATGTGAGAATCAGATTAAGAGGTAAAAATCCAGCCCTTACTTTGCATTCTTTACCAGTCCAGCACGTATTATTCAGGACATCATGCTGTCCGCTGACATTAGAAGATAAGGGGATTGGAATATCAAATGCATGACTTTCCTACTTTATATGACATCACTTTCAAACATCCCTAGCAGCCTGCAAACAGCACCTTTAATACGGCCACAAGCACTAAAGCTAATCCCAGTTCCTAAAGGGGCGCTTGCATATGTTACGTTCTAGCCTAGAGATAAGAGAAGAGCCCAGGAGATGGTGCATGCCAAGGAGGAAGACACCAGATCATGCTAAGAGGTTCAGAGGGATTTCAGAGCCACAGAAAGCCTAAGAAGCAAAACATGGCTGATGTTCCTTCTGGAGCTTTAGGGAGTACATGCAGGAGCATGTGAGCTGGCTCCAGATGAGCCTTCCTCAGCCACACGTTTCTGAGAGCCAAGTCTCAGCTCTTGCTAGGGCCACATGCAAGACTGAACTACCGCAGTCCTCGTGGCAAGGATAAAAATGGTTTCTCTGACCAGATACAGGAAATGAGACTCCTGTTCCTCCTCCATCTGCACTACTTACAGATCTGTCGGCAGCTAGCTTCAGTCTGCCTTCTAGATGACATCTAACAGTGACGTCGTGCTTTCATGATGGTGTATTTAGAGGAATGCAGGCAATTACGGACCATGGAAGAAAAGAGCTGTACATAAGAATTAACTCTTCTGAGTAGTGCTTCTGCCCCCCCAAATTCTTCACATGAAGAAAGACACTTTTATGGCACAACAGAGCTTCACATGTATCCTTCTATCTTAAGGACACCTTCATTTAGTTGGTCTCCACTTCTGACATCGCATTAGATATGAGCAACGTATGAAATAATGTGAATCAAGTGATTTAGTTTTAATGTGATTTCTGCTTCCTGCATTGATCCAGCAGTGGAATGATTACACACACAGCTGCTTTTTGAGAACAGCTTTTCAGGCTGCCTATGATAGAGCCCATAGCTCTCATGCTTTTAAGGAAGGTGGCGTGGCTACTTGCTGGATCAGTCAAGTGCTTTCAAAGCAAGGTCAAGTGATTTTTCTCTCTAAATGGGCAAATGCCATTCTCTGCCAGATGACAATTAAGGGCCATGTATGACTCCTGAGACAACAACAGAAGTGTCCTGCTTAGATTAATGCAGTTTCAGACAATACCATGAAAAATAATGTAGATTAATTGCACACAATTAGCACATTATTTTAGAATTACTTTGGCATAAAGGAAGCTAGCTTTTCTTCTGGAGATTTTCTATCACATTATGTTTTTCTGGCCCTGCTTGTCTGATTCATCCCTCAATAGATTCACTTCTAATACTGGAAGAGGCTCAATTCACATAAGGGAAGGGCTTCTTTTATTGATTTTGTTTGTTGTATTAGCATGAAGGAGGAGTTTCTGGGGAAAGTATTTACATAAGCAGCATTCAAACAGCACAACGTTTGAACCCAAAAGCATCAGTATGCTTTGCATGCAATGCAGAAGGGGATTGCTTTATCTTAAGCTGAAGTAAAAACACTGTTAAAGTAAATATTCAGTAGCAACACCACCTAACAAAGGGAACATGAATAATAACTTTTCTAATTTAAGCTGAATGTGGGAGGATATAGGTAGGCAGCAAGAGAAGTTGAAAACCGATTTCCAGTGTGATTCATAGAGATTTTCAACAGTTGCTTGCACAGGTAAATTATAATATTTGGCATTTACTTTTTACTTATTAAAATCTGATGGCTTTAGGGCTTTTTGTTTTTGCCAAATGAACTACTGAAGCACAAAAAAGTTAAGAAAATGGCTTAGGATATTGCCTGTGTCGAGTGTCTTGACTTTCAGCACAACACAGATCCACTGTTTCTGCAAAATACTGCTCACCTGATAGATTTCCTTTAAGTGAGAGAACTGGATGTCTAATGAATGGAATTACCTATAGACGTTAGGAGAGGAATTTAACAAAACTGAAATTGTACTGACTTTGTCCCTGTCTTAGGAACAATGGAAATTGGACGGATGCACAAGTACTATAATAAGGTTCTCTCTTTGCTCCACATGCCTTCATTACTTATAACCTCTAGAATCACTCCCTACCTACACATTTGCTAAGACAAAGGAAACTCACTGTTGCCAGTACTTTTCAAACCCCTTCCTCGTACATTTTTATTCTCATTCCATATTGCACAACCAGATTTGGCAACATTTTTCCTTAACAGAGATCTAAATTGGATGCTCTGACACAAGAACAGTAATAAAAAAGAATCCAAATGATGCCCATGGAGTTCTGCTACATACTGTAAATGAAAGTAGCATTTCAGTCAATGTCAATAAATGTTTTTTAAAAAAAAAGTGACTATGAAAAACAGTGATGATACATAGAAGAAAATTAGAAAGTCAACAATAATTTTAGTCTACAAAAACAATCCTTATCAGTCTGCTTAGAGGATCCCTCCATCCTCTCCCCCCAAAAAAGATAAGAATAGGGTGGCTGTCCATTCACAAAGTTGTGTAGGGCTGTCCTAGGAGCATGCCAAAATCATTGCAATGTTAGCCTGTTGCTGCTGCCCTCCCTCCTGCCTTCACTGTTGACTAAATCCTGCTTTGCAGTTCTGTTAATCAGGGTTATATCACTGAATTTACAGAAACAGAATAATAAAGTTGCTTACATTATCCTAAAATCAGGGTCACAGAATAAATTCAAATCTTTACTGTGAATCTAGTAAAAATGAATCTTGGCTCATTCGGTTCAAAGCAACCTGGGGACATATATCCAACTAGTCACCTATGCAGAAACCATCCTGATTTGTTCTACTTGCAAATAATTACAAATACTCAGAATTTCAGTGAAATATCACCAGAGCAGCTCTTGAATGAAATACTACGTATCCACCCACCACAGAGCTAAGGAACAAAGCGACTCCATGAGCAGACCAAAGTCGTGCAGGGCTGGGAACAGAATCCACGCTATGGATGCATAGGCGCTACTTCATGCTAATCTTCACTCCAATGTCAACAATTAAATACTTTCTACTAAGTGTAAGTAAATGGCAAGAACAGACATTTTAATTCTTTTCAAATCCCTTACAAGCAATTTTCTTTCAGCACTGTAGAATATCAAGATTACAGGCTGTCAGTAACATTCTATAGATATTCACACTACATAACATTCTCCAATGAAGCAGAGACACGTGCGTTAATAAGAACTAATTATATTTGGAAGGGATCTGCAGTAAATCTTTACAGCACAAAACTAAACATGACTCTACGTTGAGTCCAAAGTGTTTATAATGTTACTTTTAAAAAATGTGTGACAAACATTTTATTAAAAAGAAAGAAAAAAGAGAGAGAAAAAAAAAGAATGCCCCTCTCTCCCCAAACAAAAGAATAATCACCAAATTCACCAAAAAGCAAACAGTAGAAAATTTTATTTTGGGCAAACCAATTGAGCTCCAAACAATTTTAATAGGCACCTACTGTGGGTTCTGGAATCATTGTCGCATGCATATCTCTAGTCATATTGGATTTCTCTTTCAGTTTTGACTGGAGTAACGTGTGCTCCATTACACCAATTTGAATGTCCATCTGAATGGTTTCTTGCTTCAGTTTTGTTAAGGCCTGTTTAATCTTCACTAGAGGAGCTGTCCAAGAAAAAGATAAATGGTGCAACTTTGTGTCAGCTGTCTTAGCACAAAAGCATTATTTTCTGTAATTCACTCCTTAAAATTGAAGAGTTGAATGAACAAAAGGGTGTTCTACTCTAAAGACCTGATTGCACTGATACATCATTTTTAACATGCAAGACACTTTAAAAGGTAGAAATGGTGATGACAATTTTGCTGTCTTCTTGACAACTAAGATCTGTAAAAAGATGTGCATAAACATTAAGATAGGCTTGTCAATGATGTGTTTTGCTCAGCTGAAAGCCTCATCCCCACAGCTGACTTGGAGTTTGGTAGAGAACTGAAGACACCTTCAGTAGGAGGTCATTTTATCTGAGAAAAGCTATTAAAATGTTTTGTGCTCCATACGTTACTTCTATCCCCTCACTTCCCACTAACATCACCCTATAGATGCTGCTGCTGTATCTTACAACTCCTTGTAATTCTGGGCTCTGGAATTTATCCTGATCTTTGGCTATGCCATAATGCTGTTAAGGTGTTGAGAGGCAGCTGAGTAACTCTTCCACAGTGAAGCAATGGTGCACAAAATTCCCTTATACAGTAACACTTGCATTTACTTTAGTGGATTAGCTGTAGGGGGTTACAGTTAAATATGGATTCAGCTTGCATATTTAGCACTACCAGAGCATGCATTAATTTTTACTTTCATACATGTTATATGTTTGCAACAGAATGTATTTATCAGGAAAAATCACAAATCACCAAATTCCCAGATTGAGGCATACTAATTCACATAGGTACATAGCTTTAAATATTAAAAAAATCCAAACATCAAAGAACAAAAATGAATTTTCTCACTGATTCCAGCCAGCTTTAGACAGAGCTGCCAGTAATGATTTGAGAGCAAAAGGGCTTTTACCTTCTATAGACTTATGTAACCTTTTCAAGGAGGGCTAGATGCCTAAGTTTTCTTAGACACCTTTCAAAATTTTAATATCAGTATTTCAGACTAGTCACTCATTCTGGTTACAGTGGTGTGTTGTTTTTTTTTTTTTTTTTTAATAGAAGAACAACTATGTATCTGTCACTGAGAAAACAGGTTTGAGATGGAAGCATACTTACCACCATCAGTCATACTGCTTCCTTTCTCTTCCGTTTCCTGCTTTACTTTCTCTAATACTTCTGTAATCTTAAATTAGAGTTTTTTTTCTTAATTAAAAAAGTTGAATGAAAAGTTAAAAAACAAAAAAAACCTCTCTCCTGAATGTGTCAGTTAAAAAAAAAGAACCAATCTATCTTAATTATTGTATACAGAGGAACATTTTTTTCAACGTTATTAAAATTTTAATCAGCCTTTTAAAAAAAAGTTGTAAATATTATGGCAGAAAGCAACGAGTTGATCAAGCAACATGGTATTACTGAGAATCCAAGTGTTGCAGCGTGATAGACGGACAATAAGAACTGTAATCCCCACAGACCATGATTCACCAAATGACCACAAGAAATGCTCTTCTAAAAGTAGTAGTTCTTGGCAGGTGACAGCAGAAATCTGAGAAACAGCTCTGCAGCAAAAGATGATGCAGCAGCCAAGCCTGCTGGCACTGGCAATAGGTAGGTAAAATCCATGTATGAGGAATAAAATTATATTTCAGCACAGATTATCAACTAGTTTGCCTTTGTAGATGACAAAGAAAAAGCAACTAGGTGATTCACAAGTAGAGTCTAGGTAACTACCTACTATTTTTGCCTTCAGTATAAAAATGGCCTTTCATTAAGGTTTCAGTAAGCCTTTTCATTAAGAAAAAGAAATATCGCTACATTTTCATTGCATAGTTGCAATGGTACTGATATTGCCAAGTGGGATGAAATTTGGTTCCATGCTTGAAAGCAGATCAATAGTGCTATCTAATGTGTCTAGCTTAGCTCAGATATACATCACTGCATCTACATAGTTTGAAGGCGTACTTTAATAATCAGCTAATATTTTTCAAAGCACAAAAATATTACAAATCTGAAGTCAACTTCCTTGAGAGTCAAACAGAAAGAAGTTCTAATTCTGCAGATGTCATGCACTAAGGATTTTTTGCTAGAAACCCCTTGTTAAATGCTGTGGTTACTTAAAAAAAATCTCAACTCCTGTTTTACAATTTCTATCATATTCCTATGATGTGATCTACTTTATGTGACTATTACAGACACTTCAGTTATTTTCAAACAATAGAATTGCTTAAAAAATCTGAATTGGACAAAGAATGGAAATATTTTGAAGTTAGACAGTAAATCTAAATGAAAACTATGAAATAATGTTTTGAGGCAATTAGGAGTCTGGGGATTTTTTCTTTAAATTGGTCAGACCACTGACTAAAAAAAGAAAATACAGTTTCAGGTATTAATATAATTTGATCGGTACTGAAAAGCTACTTTTTAGTCAAATATTGCATTTAAATGCTTGCAAGATGAAAACTTTAAATTGCTATTGTCTATTTTTACTAAAAATAAGAGTTAATTTTTTCTTCTTCCAAAAACTTTATGGACATGACCTCAATAATTCTAGGAGACAGGTTATAAAATACAGGATATTTCCCCTCTTTTACTATCTGGCAAAAAAAAGAAAGCTCAGAATAGTTTGCCCAAATTAACAAGTTAAAAATCAATGGCAGCATTGGTATAAAATTTAGGAAGTGAGCTAGTTTGCTTCCATTAAAAACAGATCAAGCTTTAAACCAAGAACGTATCAGAAAGAACTCACTTCATAAAGCTGCAAACTCTGAATGACAACTCTCTGAATATTTTTTAAGCAAATGAAACAATGTGAAGGTATGTTTTACCTCAGAAAGTACTCTAATCCTTTCAGTTACTCCTCCACTTCCCTCCTGGTACTTCTCTTTAGCCTGTAAAGAAACATGTTTTTTGCTGCGATGACAAAGCTGAAGAAACACATGCATTCCAGATTCTTTAGCATCTAATAAACAAAGTGGGTTTTTCAAACCTAAATAACAGAATCATTAAAAAAAAAAAAATCTGAACTTTACAGAGAGAATGTCCAAACTTTCTTATATATGTCCCAATTCCTGATCTTATCCCACAGAGTTCCCATGATGTTTACAGCGCTATACATGCAAGGAAAGGTTTGAAACATCATCCTATGTAACAACCAACATTCAAAAATGCAAAGCTGTTTTACACGTTTTAAGTAACAGCCCCAATACACACAGTAAGAAGGAGGAAACAAAGAAAATTTGCCAGAATGCAGGCCAAACTGAATCCTGAAATCCAGAACAATTATTTCCCAGCAATAAATTAGTCTCCAAGTTCTTAAAGTTCAACAGTGAGATAAACAGAAAGCACAGAGGTCATATCTTGTTAGTCTTATTTTAATGTTGTAACCACAAACAGGAGGGCTAGCCAAATGGCAGCTTACTCAGGCTTCCTAACCAAAGAATCAAGTATCTTCACAAACAGTAGACTATTGGCATAAAAACTAAATGAAGTAAACAAGTAATCAGAGTGCTTTATGTAAGTTAGCATGAGTAATCAACGTAAGAGATGAATGCTGGACCGAAACTGCAGTTTCTCCACTCATCACAGATGTCTGAACTTCACAGGGAAAGCAGAACTAGCAATTTACTAGCTGCTCAAAATTGGCAACAGATTTACATAATATTCAGGCAAGAAAACATTTACTTTCCCTTGCAGAATACTTGAATAAAAATTGCTAATTTAGCTTTAAAAATATATAATTTGACAGCCAATCAGCATCTCCCATGCAGTATATCCAAAAGCAGAATTCACAGTGAACTCCTCCAATTGTTTGCCTTCTCCCTCACTTAATAGCCGGTTAATACCAGAGAAGGCAACAACAATAGATCAGTGCATTACCTCACTCAGCAAGGCTTGTGCTGAACGGTATTCTTGAACCAAGTGCTCCAACTGATTGTTGATGTACTTTTCCCTGCTATTGATCTTTTCCAATGTTCTGCTGATTTCATTATGGAGTTTGTCCAGGTAACCCTAGAAAACCATAATCTGTGGGTTGACAGTATACAGAAAATACCCAAAAAGTATTAAAATGATGCTGTAATTAAGAAAGGATATGGAAGTCTATGAGTGAGAGAGAAAAATAGTACAGAAATGCTATGTCTGGCCAATGAAGAAATATTTCCAATGTGTTTTTCTTTCTTTTTTTTTTTTTCCCAGCTCTACAACACATATTTCAAGCTTTACTGCTTCCTTTAATCTTTTCCCAAATTAACTACAAATATCAATGTTAGTAAGTTACTCTAGCAACAGTATTTAAAAGTGTTTTTTTTTTTTTTTTTTCATTAGCTGTTATTTTCAGATTGTATTATTCCATTCTTCCCTCTGTACTCAGGACATACTTATGCTAATGCATACGTTAATGAAATCTCATATCCCTGTTAATCCTCATATATACAACTCTATTTCCCACAAGATCTTTTACCAGTGCCTCTATTTCTAATCACCATTGTCATGTTTCCCTTTTCAGTTTCACAACTTTATCGCAATTAAAATGAAGAAATAAAAAACATATAAAATGAAAGAGAAAACAGCAGTGCTGACAGATTGGTGAAATATTCTGCATATAAAAGACATACCCTAGTTTCTTTCAAAGAAGATTCAATTCCATCCTTATGCTGATGCATTTGATCTACATGGATCCTCCAATCCTAAAAAAAGATGCCATAAAGTAAAACATAGACAAATACAGCTTTTATGTACTGCTGCTTCCTAAACAAATGCTGCTATGCAAGGAAGGGTGACTTCTCATATTTACTATTGCCATGTATTCTTCTACCACTGCCATGTTCATATCCAGATGCAATACCTTAATGTGACACAATTTATCAATCTCCTAAATGTCCCAACGTGACACTCAGGTCCATAAACACTGACATCCTCAACAATACCACAGTAGCTATATTTTTAGAGTCCATTTGATCTTCAGTGAATTATTTCTCCTAGAAACCACTATGGGCACAAATGTTGAAAATATTGATTACAGATGTACTAGGTCAGCTTATTCTTAGAGAACATGCATGCTTCAAACGTCCAACAATTACCAGTTCCAGACTATAAGATCTTCTATTCCTACTCAACCCTTGCTGCTTTCATAAGAACAGAAAGAAATGAAAGAGGCAGAAATGCCTGAACCTGTTTTTGATAGTGGGACAAAATTGGAATGGGGAAAAGTATTTACAGCTGGTAGCTCAAAGGAAATGTACATGGACTCAGGTATGGAGAATGAGAAATGGTACTATTTTAACTTGACAGATATATAGGCATATTTTACTTAGAAATCAATTCCACTCCCCACCATTCATCACAAATTTATGCTTATCAACGCAGAATTTTTATGCCTCCCAGACCCAGAGCGCAGCTGCAGACTATGGGTTGAAAATAAAGCAGAGTAGCAGCACTGCAGAATTATTGCTATTGCAGTATGACATTTCTGAAGATGTTAAAAAAAATAAAAAATGTTTTTCAAGCTTTTAAAACTTTTTGGCACTGTACTGGTCTAGGTGTTAAGAAAACTGATGTTAACAAATCTTTATCACTGGGAATCAAATCCTAGGAGACTTTCTTGGAAAGTAGGTACTGTATGGGTATGCAGAAAATGACTGCTTCAGTAAGATTACCTGATGAAGGACCTTGTCAAATAGGATGATAAGGAAAAAAGTGGAAGCAAATCAAACAGGCACAAGCCTGACTGACAAACAATAACAGAGAGAATTACAAGAAACACACATCTTGCCAGTTACACTAATAGGTAAGGGAATAAGGAATGTGAGAATGCTGATTTCAGTAAGATTATCTAATTGAAGACCTTGTCAAAAGGGGATGATAAAGAAAAAGGGAAGGGAATAAAAGAAACAGACCTCATCAGTCACAGTAACCAATGAGCTATCAAGAAACTGCAGGCATCACTTCAAAGAAGGCAAAACTGCACTTTGTAACTGCAAAGAATGTAAACCTAGGAATCCTGGGTATTAGGGCCAAGGGTTGGTGCAACTACGCAAACTGGTGAATGCATAGTTTGTAGGGGAAGGAGACTGAGGAGGAACAAAGCAGAGAAGAGATAGGGAGGTTGGCCATGTGTAAACCACTGCCGGTCAGTACGCTTGTCTGACTGAGCCCTGTGCTTGATCCCTGGAATAAGTCCTACATTCTTACTAAACTCTTTTTTCATGGTCTTTCTGTGTAAAGTCACTCTCTATCCCATGTGGGTTCAAGTGCTGCAAGGACCAAGTGCCAGCTGCTAGTGAGTGTGGATACAATGACAGCAACTAGAGTCAGACCCAGGGGGCGTGGGCACCCCGTGGCCCCCTGGTGCTGGCAACTGGTGTGAGTGGGGCTCCCAGTGCCAGGAGCTGGAGTGCCACAGCTCTTGGGGTTACATCTGTATGGGCCCTGTGGCCTCAGGCTGCCAGTTACAGGGGTGACCAGCAGGAGTACCTAGAGGGCCAGCAACTGGAGTCAGGGCTGTAGGTGTCCCTGTGCCTGCAGCTGGCACAAGTTGGGTCAAGGTGCCAGCCACTGGAACAGGTGAGGGTCTCAGCCACTGGGGCTGTTGGCTAGCAAGCATCAAGATGCACTAGTGAGCAAGAAGGAGGGCAGTAAAATAGACAAAGTGGCCCAGGATCCAGGCAGGGGTATGAGACAGTGAGAAGGACCATGCTGATAGGTGAGGGATTCATGAATGTCCAGAGAGCAGGAGGTGTGTACTTTCACTAGTGAACTTCAGCCTTTATTAGCTGAAGAGAAGGAAGTGGGCTTGGCTGCCTCTACTTAATGTTTTATGGGAGTCCTATAGGTGCTGCTGAAGATAGCGCCTTGTTTATGGTAGTGTGTAGGTGGCCATGCCAGCATCTCCGGTGTGTGCGAGATATGTACTTAACTTCACTACTGGCTGAACCTGCAAACGGGAAAGCAGCAGCCAGACTGGATGGGAACGCCAAGATCCCCCAGGCACATGGGGCTGGGCTGCAGGACCCAAGCAAGAGGAATTTCCAGGCCTGGAGCTCCTGAAGGGTGTTACCACTTATAATGTCTCATAACAGGAACAAAAGAAATCCTGGATTAAAACAGCTGCACACTTAAAAATGTGCCATCCTTCAATCACAGACAGTTCCACTGACTTGAAATGGGGCTATTCCCCTTACACATAGCTACCAAAGGACTGGGGCTTCTGTCTCACCATCTCATATGAGCACAGCTGAGCATCTCCAACAGCTGTTCAGCCCATGAAGTTCACTTACTGACTTCACTTGCTGCCCACTGTTCTCTTCAGGAACAAAACAAAGGTTAATAGACAAAACATGCTTATACTGGCTGTTGAGGTTTAAGTTTGCAGCAGACTCAAGATTTTTTTTCTGCTCTGGCGACAACTGTTAGCAATTTGCCAAATTTTGCAGTATTAAAGTAAAAACAACAACAAATACACAACTCCCTACCTTCCACTCCTGCCAAGAACTTCAAAATTAAGTTGTAGTTTCTATTGCTGTCCAGTTAAACCATTAACCTCTCCTAGTACTATGGATATATGCACAGCTTACGAAACATAACATGATGCTTTTCCTACAGAATGAAAAAAGACCAAATACTTCTTTTATTTCTGAAAGCATGAAAGTATAGAAGTTAGAAAAAGACGAATCCTATTTTCATATTCATTTTGGTGTATTCCTTAAAGCCAAGGAATAGTGCATTAAACTGGAAGCTAGCAAACCTCAGTTCCTACAGTGGCTTTACTTTTTAATGTATACCTTTCTTAAGCTTTAATTTCTTACTGTGAGAATCAAGAGTGTTGCTCTCTGTAACAGATGGACTTGCCAAGGACTAGAGGAAGGTGGCTCAAACCAGGAAATTCTTCACATTGAAGAATGCAGGGTAGCATAACACAGGGAAGCAATTTAACAGAGCGTTGAGAGCTTACTCTATTTTTGGCAAGACAGTTATCCTGCATTGAATTCTGAATCACTGCAGACTGCTCCCAACAATCCAACTAGTTGGGCCACTACAAATGAGCAATTTCAATACTGCACTGATCTATGCATGCTATATGAGCTCTTAGAAAGAATGATTGAGGCAATGCCAGGAATAAGTCCAAGGCTTGGATGTTGATATGTCAAAGACAGATGTCTGCTTCTGAGATGCTCATTCTAGACTCCTTGGAATAGATTATGGAGAGAAATACACATTTTTTCTCACAGAGAGAAGAAATGATGAATTTCATCTCGAGGTAGCTATCTGGATAGGTAAGTAAAATCAAATGAAAGTACTCAATTTGTTTTGTTAAACATAAGGAAAGCTACCAATCAGAGGTACAGACCTACTTTATCATAATTTAAAGTTCAGCATGAGGAATTCCATGAAATCAACCTTTTAAGTGGCTGAAAAATTGAACAGTTGTAAAATAAGAAGCTCCTTGGTTGTCTTCCAGGAAGATGTTTTAAGAGCTGCTAGACTGAAGGTATAATTTTTCAGAAGTATTTAACCATTTAAGAAGTTTCCACTAAATAAATATACAGAAATAGCATTGGAGAGTCCATTACTCCCAATTCTTGGCATGACAAAAAATTGTAAATGGTAAGTCAACAACACTACTGATACAAACCACACTTTGATCCCCATGTGTAAACACAACAATCCACTCTCACATACCTTATTGTCAGTCCTGACTGTAACTTTCAGCTGTGGAAGCACACGTTCCACTTCCAGATTCCATTCTGCCGCATCTGTCGTGGACTGTAATATTTCTTCTTGTTTTGTAGAGTCATTCATGTCCTGCATAAAAATCACAAAGTTTATATACAAAACGTAATCCTTATACACAGTGCCAACTGTTAAGAAATCATGTTACGATGGCTTACAGTTACAGAAAAATATATATATCCACTAGAACTAAAGATACAATTGAATTTTTAAATTTTTAAGAATTCATTGAATTCTTAAATATTAGGAATTAAAATAAATATACTTTCTCATCACGTTTAGACTTCAAACTAATAAAAATCATAATGCATTCCAGAAAAATAGAAAAATAATTAAAATATATTTTAAAAACTAATGCCATGCTTTTTAGAAGTCTCTACAAAAATATCTTGCAAATGTTTCTATCAACCTTGTAGTTATAACTGTTTAGAAATTGGATGCAATTTTCTTTTAAAATAAGACGATTTATTTCAGTTGGAATGTTTTTTCAAGCTTGGACTATGTATGTATTTTCGGACTTCAACCAAAATAACTTCCTGCTAAAGATGTGCAAATGTCCCAAGAGAGGAGTGACAAGTACCAACCTACCGATCTGTACGTTTGTGCCTTCAGAACATTCAGATCAATGAAGTTTTCTTCATTGTCCGACTCTTCTTCCTTAAGAAATGTTACAAAGAGACATCAGAAAATAATGTACAATCTTTCTTCAAAACTTTTATTTGCAGGAGTACAGGCCAAGGAGTATTAAATTCAAAATTTCTGAACAAAACAAGATGCAGAAAGTTTTTGATATCAGAGTTTGCATTTACCTAAAATTTCACAAGTACACAACATTTGGAACAAGCTAGAAGACAAAAGCTACCCCACATTCCTCTGGAGGTGCTACAGTATTTAAAAACTAAACCAACCAGCTAAAAAAAACCCTCAGCTCCATTACAACAAATGGGTCATTATCAAGAACATACAGTTACCTTAAAACTATTGTGCTTTGTATAAATTTTTGCAGTAAAAAACAAACCAACCCCCTCCCCCCCAAAACCCAAACCACAACCAGACCTTCAGTACAGATTAGATGAATAATGAAGCCATATTTCAAGTATGCAGAATACTGCATTACATACTGAGACAATCAATTTGTTTCATTGCACATTACACTGCACACTGAGCTGATAGTTTTAGAGAATTACGTATTAAAGGCTCAAATTGCATTCATCAGTGACAATAATCAGCTTAAAGCCCATCATTGCACAAGTAAAGGATGTTTTACCTGTTTGTTATCCTCCACTCATCTATACTGAACTTCACCTGTCATTTTATCACCCATGCATTTCACCCTTGTACAGTTCATCCTCCTACAGTTCTTCTCAGTCTGCTGTTGTCTTTTCTACCAAAGTTAAATGAAATTATTCAACTTCCTTCTAGACAAATCTCGAGCACTGCAGAAACACTGGTCTTAGTGCAGAACCTTTCATGATTCAAATAATAAAACCCTGGGAGCTTATTCCTGTACCTAGTCTTTGTCTACCAGTGGTGACTTCCCATATGTTAGTTTATTTTGGCACATTTGGCCCCTAGCCTCCTGAACGCTTGCAAAGAATTAATGGTGACTAGATTGGGACTATCATTTGCTAAATGAACAATATGCATCTGTGCAACACTTAGAAGAATGTATTACAACACTACCAAACCAACAACAATAAAAAAGACTAATCATCAGAACTGAGGAACTAAATTGTAAAGATTGCCTTGGGCTGGCTACTACTTCATCTAATTCCCCAAGATTTTCAGAACTAGGCTTGCCTCTGACAGCTTCATCAGTTTTATTCAGAAGAATCTAATCCAGAAGAACAACCAAACAAACTCATCATTAGCATTTAATTACTGGAAATACTGCTAAATTAAATTTTGGATACAACTAATGCAACCAGGACATATCAACATACTGGCAGCAAAAATGGACTGGAAAAAGGTTTACATCTTCATATAACTAATCCCTGTAGAACCATGAGGGGCTCCAAAAAGTAGCTACCTGCTTGGTATAAACCTAGCTCAGTGGTTTGACTAAAACAAAAATGAAGACGGGCTAATAGACCATGTTAGATATCAAAATTATGGACTAGGATACTACCTGCGAGTAAATCCAGAGGTTCTTTGAAGGGTTTAAGCTGTGCTTTGGTTAACTGTTTCCTCCCCACTTCCCCATATAAACAGCTTAGACCTCAACAAGAAACAGGAACAAGCAGGAAGCTCACTGTTTTCACACTGAAAGCTCTTAGCCACCAGCTGACATTTCTGAGGCTTGTCAAGTATGCAACGTATAATGTCTCTGATTGTTCTCAGAATTATTCAAGAATTTTTTTGGGTCGGCTTCAAAACCGACAAAAATGTAACCAGACAGAGATACCCACAGCCTAATACTTGCATATTGTATGAAATTTAAGAATAGAAGGATGGAATTTTTCTTGGCTAATAAAAATGATAAAAATAGCATAGTATTTAAGAAAACTGTAAGAAGAGAAGAGAAGCAAACTCTTCAACTGTTACAATCTTGTAATCTATTGTGACATATAAACTGGGACTGCAATGAGAGTCATATGGTAACATTACTGACACTCTAAATTTTATGACCTTTAGTTTTTCCCAAGCACTTGAAAACTGTGGACACAAAAATGGGACAGCTATGGCATTTTTATCCAGTACTTCTGGGCCTTATGACTCCACAAAATTGTCTTCCCTGCAGGTAACTCACTGACCAAGCAAGTGAGTATTTCCAGGGTCACAGCTTTCAATATTTAGGTTCTGATCTAAATTAACTTTGTACAGAAACATCAGATTTTGGAGAAAGCAGATGTGAAATGAACTCCTTTTTGTAATTTTTCACTTTAAAGCATCTTTATATAACATCCCTCTCCTAAAAAGTCTGAAGTCAGCAGTAAAAAGACTCACTTTGAGAAGACTGACAGAGCCCTGTGAAAATGATGAAATCTTGTGATCACATTATACCAGTTTACAGACAGTGAGACTCCAGCTCTCACAAAAATAATCCTCTGAGAAAGTCTTTCAACAGGAAACAACTTCTGTTCAACATCCATCCAGCAGTAAGCACAAGAAACATATTTGAATTTACAGGCATATTTTGTAGATTGTTTCATAAACGTGATGACATGACTGCAATTATTATAGTTAAAGAGCAGGAATAAATAAAAATGTTGATTCTCAAACACTGCAGGTACAGAGGCTTATTCTGCTGTCAAAAGTGATGAGGGAATATTAATATTTAATTCATGGAATATATAGTGATGCTATGACCTTTCTTTTCAGAAACAATTCTGCAACCTTTTTTTTTGCGTCTTCAACATTGTTTTTAAACTAATACTCAGTTTCCAGAAGTTCTTTTCCATCTACCTTGTTCCCAAATCTTAAAATTAACTAAGTGCCAAAGATACTGTTTCCTATTTGCACTGAAATCTGAGTAACAATAGTGAGCACTTTATTAAGTGCTGGGCAAATTTTAATCAAATGTTAGGCAATTCTGTAGATGTGGATTGATTCAAGTTTCATTTAACATCAACAACAGCTTGTTTCAGTAGACACCAAACAATTATCAATCTATGTAATTCAATGTATTGTTAGATTCAACCTCACTTTATAATAATTTAAACGCATGCAATAACAAATGCTCTATACTGCAGAGTAAACCACCTTACCTGAAAAGAAACAACCCTACAGAGAAGGTGATGCTGCAGAACATAAGATGAAGGAAAGGAGACACAGGAAAGAAAGGTGATCGAATAACAAGTAGAAGAGACTTATGAAGGCCAAACAAAATGAACTGCAAGTAAAAATTTCCTCATGGTTGGCCAATACTAATATAATGAAAACCAGTCAGGTAAACCTACCACAACATCCTCTTCCAGTTTATTAAGTGTTAATTCTGCATCATCTTCTGTTATTTCTTCTTCTTCTAGCTCTTCTGTTGGATATATTGGTCTGAAATAAGTTCAAAGAAGAACTGACCTTTTAAACACAATAAACTGGAAATACTTCCCTAAGTTGCTCCCAAGCAAACAAAAGATTTCATGAGAAGTAAGGATGATGTGGAATATGACTAAACAGTCATTGTCTGTCACATCTAAACAAATGAAATTAATGCTCACCCTTAAAAGTCATTTACCTTGGGCTGTCTTAACAGTGAGGGTTAGTTATTATGCCAAGCAGTACTGTATACTCCCAAGACATCCGGGGGATTAAGTTTTCATTCATTTTGTCCTTTGGTCTAACTCCTTAAAATTCTAGTGCAAGTTCCCACAAACTCAATTCTGGCTGAAAGCTGAACTTGGGTACTAAATAGAGGTAACAGTAAAGTATTTTGGAGGTAGAAATTACTTTGCTGTACCATTTCAAAACCCACCAAAGGGAGGGGATGAAATCAAGAGCATTTTTAAACAAGTTTTCATACACTAGAAATTATTTGTTATTTAAATTCTTGGAAGATTTCCTTTGGATTAAATACTCAAAATTACTGTAGTCTATTTGTAACCTGATCACATTCTGTGCGTACCTCCAGCTGAAGAGATCAGTCATCTATCTATTGATTGATAGGACCTAACCAGATAGATACTATTCAACCCAAACGTCAGAGTAACAGTTACACACAGGACAGTGACAAAAAAGAGGCAATCGGTCAAATCTTTATTAATTAGCTAAGTCTACTAATGGCCCAAACTCACCCTTGCTGGTAAGAGGCTACACTGCATGAAACATAATTGGGAATTACTTTGTCCCACCTCTGAATTCTGCATCTCATGAAGCATCAAGTAGACTTCTGGTCAATATTACATTTTGTGTGCTACCCTTTACAACTATTTACATTTGTTCCTTGAAAAATAATGGGTAAGGGAGGATTCTTAAAAGCATACTGTACCTTTTCCAGCTAAAGCCACTGTATTTCAAGGCTTCGTCAGCTAAACAATCAAGAACATAACATGCTTGCTCTCCATAACCTGCTTTTAATTTTGAGGGAGGAAAATCCACAGGCCTTCCCTAAAACAGAAACATGACATTTACTAATGGCTACCAAACAGGCAGTTTCCTCCCACAGAGGTTACCAGATTTTTTACACTAAAACCAAGTGTCCATTGTGATCGTAATTTTACCAACGTTAATTCATATCCTTCCCCCATCGAGCTCCAGTCAGGCAACAGAAGGGAAAATAGAACAATTTAAGGAACAGATGCAGTGTAGAAATCTTGAAGCACCTGGTAAGGAGATACTCATAGCGAGCACAAGAGTCAGAAGCTGCATGGTAGCTACACAGTCAAGCACAAAAGTGACACCTTCGCAAGGTAACGGGTAGAGAGGAGCTCAGGAGACAAGACTTAACCAATGGCTTTTCAACGCTGCTTTGTTTGTTCCAGAATTATTTAAAAATATTTTATTATTATTTATTGCTGTTTAACTACTTAGGACAGTGGTGTTCTTAACATCATTTGCAGCTGCACCACAGTAGAATCTTCCGTGAGATCATTCATTTTCCTGAGTGATTCACTTTCCAACAAAAAAAACACAACACAAACATGGATACAATTAAAACCATTTCCTTTAGCATGAATTATATTTTTGACTTTAGCAGCAGCAGGATCATAAGCACTGTAAATTTTCAAGATAAAATCTTTGTATATTACACTACTATAAACAATACAGTAGCATATGTGGTACAACAAGAAATAAGCCTGATTTAATCCATTTCATAGACTGAGGAACAGAACTAATTAGAACTACATATGATAATGTACGACCGTTTTTTGTAGTGCCAAAATATTAGCAAGTAGGTACAGACAGTATAAGCTTCTAATTAATATTGAACAAACACATAGAAAGGAAAAGTCTGTCCAGTCCTTGGGAACATAGACAGGAGAGGAAATGTGTTATTACTGGTATTTCTGAAAGTGATGCCTATGCTTGAAATGCACTTGGAAAAACAGCATGTTCAACACTTACAAATGAACGCAGTTCTGAGAGTATATTTGATATTACTGCATTGGGGTCATCATATTCTTGTGGCTGCTCGAAGGGATGTCCTGCTTTAGTGATCAGCCAAGCGGCAAGTGTGCAAAACATAAAGAACTGCTCACCAGGATTAGTGGGCAGTGCAAAGTAGTGCCTGTTTAAAAAGGAGGAAAACAGTAAATAAATATACTCCAAGCTCCTGCAGCAACTATAGCATTCTAGGTCAGCATAGGCTAGGAAAACAGATTCTTTAACTGACATCCTCAGAGACTAAATCATTTGAACTACATTCAGGATCTCTGCTGTCACACATGACTGCAGTAAACTACATTTTCCACATGCAGCTTATCTCTTTCCCACTTTGAGCAAGTTTTAATCAATATTAGACTTCTAGGGAATAAAACTAAACCTGGGTATTCCTCTCCCCTGCTAGGAAGATTACACAGATTCAGTTAGACACCAGCAAATGAACATTTCCATATAAAGCCAAGTTACCTCTCTTATTTACCTGAACGGTCTGAAATTGTGTTGAGCTCAATTACATTCCCACTCAATTTTAAGGAAGCAGAATCCATCCCACTGCCCCATAATATAATAACACTGTCTAATTAAGAGTCAATAAATGTATCCATTCAAATGTCACTTACATAATATAAACTACTGAAAAGCTCAAAAGAATCTAAAGTCAAAGACCAGTAATTGCCAGTAACTTGTAGGCTGTGAATAAGATAAGATTTGTTCAGTCTCAGGCATTTCTCACAGGGCAAGAGATTTGGAGTGAAAGACAAAATTTAAATTTCAGAAACAACCCCTGAACAGATTAGTAAAAGGGACTGGTAACTACTGACAACAACACACAGCAAACAGTCCACTTCAGAAATGAAACTAAAATGATCTATTCCTCAAGTTTTACACCTGTACCCATGACAAGGGAAGCCAGGGTGAATTTGTATATTTTTTATCTACTTCAGACCACACAGAAAAAATGCTTCAGAAGCACATACTTCTTTCTGTCCATTAAATGGAGTCTAGACACATACTTAAAGAAAAGTGTTCATAGCTGGGACATGAATATGCCTCATTATAGGTTTTTTTTTTTTTTTTTTTTTTTTTTTTTTTTTTTTCCCACCAACTGACCACATGAAAACTTAAATGGCAGTTCTGTGAGGATGGGAAAGCAAGTTTACTGAAGCAACATTGCTTGATGTCCTGTTGAATTGCATCTTGTCTGTGTGCTGTCCTCATCCACGACACTGTACCAGAGTAACCCCGCCTCCTGTTCCTTAACATCTCCAAATGCTCTTCCTAATAATGGCAATACATCCAGTTCCTCTGGCTTCCAAACTCCCCAAATCTCTTCCCCTTCCTGCCTTCCTCACCTACCAGGTAGGCAAGAGGCTAGTGTACAGCTCGGATCAGGAACTTGCTTCTGAAGGGATTCTGAAGGGATGAAGCATTTAATCCATAAAACGCGACCACAGTTAGTTTCTCAAAATACACATTGTGTTTATGTGGGGTACTCAGAACCAAGTCTTTCCCTTTACAGACATGGCACTCGCTCAGGTGTACAAGGCATGTTTTCCTTGCTCCACATACACAGGTGGTCAGACAGCTGGCTAAAACCAGCTTTTAACTATTGAGCTCATCCTCAGGCCTCTCCTTCAACACGAGAATTCTTGGGACTACACTTTTCCCCTTACCAAACTGCTGCGCACAGAACATTTAGGTGTGTGATATGCTGCTGTTGAACCTGGTTGAAACTGTTGGATGGATCTGAAAGTCACCAGGGCAGCTGGATGGTGAGAATGTATCACTGGCATTAGCCATCTCTCATCGTAACAAAGTTACGCATGTGAAGTTACACCTCCTGGCAGCTCCCAAGTCACATGTGGAGCTCTTAAGCTGACAAAATGCAGGTTTGGTTTGGTTTCGTATTTAAGGGACTTCCTGCATGGAGGTCCCTTCCCCTGGCCCCCACCCCCTGATCTCGACGTGCCGGGCTTTCTCCCCGCCGAGGCGCTGGCTCCGCTCCTCGGCCTGCTTCCACCCGGGGTGCCCGACCCAGCACCTCACAGCCCCGCCGGGCCCCCGGCCGCCTGCTGGCCGCCCACCACAACGCCTCCGGGCCGCGACCTGGAGAGCGGGCGCATGTTGTGCCGCCGCAGCGCCTCCTCCTCCTCGCAGCCCAGCAGCTTCAGCTTGTCCCGCAGCTCCTCCATCAGCACGAAGGCCTGGTAGGCCGCGCCCGGGCCCCGCTCCGCCACCTCCTCATCCCGCTCCGCCGCCATTTCGGAGCCCCCCGACGCCGCCGCCCGTAACCGTGGCAACCACGTCCACCAATCGCCGCCCGCCTCCTCCTCCGAGCCACCAATGGCGGCGGAGCATGCGGAGGCCGACGCCCAATCACCGCGCTGCCAGCGATGGGGGAGGCCGCTTGGTTACCGTGGGGACGGCGGGCGGCTGAAGGTGGCGACGAGAAAAGATGGCGCCGGCGTTAGGCGTCATCACTACATCACCACGCCTGGGGCGGGAGCCCGTAACGGTCGTCTCCGGTCTCAGCCTGAGGCGGGACTGTTAAACTGCAGGAAAGCTGCAGAAATTGCATTTAGCCTGCAGAAGGAAAAATAAATCCTTTTACATTTTAAATACGTTAATGAAAATACAATTAAAATCCTCTCTGTCTCTCTTAGTGTATGAGCGGAGGTGGGGGGAAGGGGCACAGGTTGTATCTGTGAGGTAAAAATTGCGGGTCAGGTCTGCATCCTAAGGAAAACCTCGTGGGGTTGTGGTGTAGGGGGTGTCATGTTTGCTCACTGGTAAAACTTGACATGCTCAGGCATTTCTAGTTCTCCTAAATGAGTGCATTCTTGTAATGTGCTCTTATTACCATGTTACATTTCTGTAGTAAATACATCCCCTGAAAACGAGAGTAGGAGTAACTCACATTACTGCAGTGATCTTGCTTCTGCTTTCATGCTGTCTGTATAAATTATTCCATACTGATCTTTCAAAGCAGAGACTTCGCATGTAATTTCTTGGTTATGCCATTTAGATCTGGAACAATAAGAAAAGTGTATTTCTTCAGTACTCTGCAGTGACTAACCATCAACATACGTATTCTTCACACCTGTAAGACCCCAGAGCTGCTGCTATAAAGCAGACTGGCCAGAGACAACATTCTCCATGCTTCTGCACAAAAAGTACTGATGTAGTGTATATAAACCAATTAGCAAACCCAGCTCAGAGTGTGCCCCGTCTAAGTTAGGAATGGTACCTATAGCTCTCCTCTCAGGAGAGAAGGAACAGAGGAAGACTTTTAGACTCTTTTCAATCTATATGAGTCATGATCACCATGTTGTGCTGTATTTTGAAGTAGTTCGTATGGATGGAGGAAGGACGTGGTCTGTCAGTTACAGTGTGACTATTCATGTGTTGTTCTGTATGTGAGCTTCTTCAGTTCATTGTCAGTTAACTGGCAAATCAGCAAAGCTGATGGGAGAGCCTCCTCTGTGTTCCTACCCTACACTTCCTAGACCCTGGACAAATTTCTGCAAGTTCAGCCAATGCACTTTTAATCAAGTAAAGAATCTTTATGCCTGCAGCATTTGCAAATTCAGGCAAATTCAAAAAGAAAAATGTTTCGTCAATAAGACAACTTTGTTACAGTAACAAGGTATCTGTTTTAGGAAATGGAAAACTCTGTCTTGACAAGGGACATTTTACATCCTTTTGGAAAAGGCACTTGACTGTTTTCCCTCGGTGTCCTATTAATGAATTTTGAAGATTATTTTTTCCTAGCCTTGTAATAACACTGAGAGTTAACACATGAAAAACTAAATAGAAGGTGGATTACACTGTAATGAGAGGCCTTCAACCATTATAAAATATATAGTAAGGGCCAAAAATCTGGTCCAAACATATCGCAAACTAAAAGCATGATACAGGCCTTGATAAACTGTACAAAGAAAACAACGCAGGGCAAATCTTTTACCTGCATTTAAAAAGGTTTTCTCCCCTCCTTTTATGTTGTCAGTTTGAAATGAATAAACCAATGAAGACATGAAGGGACAGAAGACACCATCCCTTCTCCTCTGTTTACATTCCATATGTGATACAATTTGGGGTAGGTTTTAGATCCTGTGCTTATGAAAAATGATAAAGATGACAACTCATTCTTTTTTTTGAGGGGGGAATCAATTCCAACATTATTTATTAATGGTTAAGAATCATTTTGGGTTAAAACACTCCTGAAGCAAAAGAAGACAAAGATTGTGTCACAGATGTCCATGGCCATTAAGTGTGTTAAGCACCTGGACTTCAGATGCCCACGTTTCTGCCGCACAGCTTGGCTGGTGGAGTACATTGTGACACCACTCAGTGGTCAGTAGTTGTTAGCACTGAAAGTGGCTTTAAATACTTTGGGTGAGTTTGTGCTGAGATAGCTGAGGAAAAGTCATCCAGAATGCATTGATAGGGTTGCCAGATCTCCCTGAGCTGGAGAGGGCATCAAGCTTTCCAAGAAGGCAGTGACAAACAGCTGCATCCAGGCACTCGCCACCAGCCCAACAAGGTTGAGTGACCAGGACCTAGAATGTCCATGCAGTGACAACAGGTGAATACAATCGGTTGTGAAAAATATTCATTTAAAATTCTGAAATTAAACATCAATAGCAATTGGATATTATTTGTGTATTATTGATTTGCACTGGGGCTGGGACAACATTCCCCGACACCATCAGTGGTGGTGAAGCCATTTTTAAAAGTTCTGTCCTTCCTCTCAGTTACACAATTGCGTATTTTTATTTGTACACCAGCTTGGCCTCTTCCTGCATCATTATGGGGTGTTAGAGCTGGGTTCTAAGCCCAATTAAATCCACTACATCCATAGTGGGGCAGCACGGGTATGGGATAGTGCAAAAGGTTGCACCATATGTCACAATAACTTATCAAGTTTCCTTTTCAACAGACTGCCAGCCACCACAGCCTCCTCTGGTTTTCCCTCCGTTGCAGCAGACCTCTGCAGTTAAACAGATAGTTGTGCTATGCTATTAATTTGTCCCATACTAGTATTTTGCAGGATCATTAACTATTAGTTCCACTTACCTGCCCATCACTAGGTCAAATCACTTTAATTAGTGAGTCCCTCATAGTCCCCCAGTTTAGGAGAGAAATTCATTTTTAACAAGTATAAGTTGTTACTAGTTAGATTTTTTTAAAACGTATATATGATCAGTTTGCTTTTAACAATCTTGATATTCTTCTAGAAGAATACTGTGTTGTTTGATTAGGATATCAAAACAATGGAGTATGTTTTGAAATGTTTGTGGTGTACTAATTGGTGAAAAAACTAACTATCCTTGATAATATTTTCTAAAACAATTACAGAGTGTTTTGTAATTGTCTGTTTCAGACCAGCTGTCAAAAGCAAAAGGAAGTAGCGTTGCCATTACTTGTGAATACAGCAGTGACACTTCACACAGAGAGGGCATCAGTGTTGTCTGGATACTAAACCGAAATTCAGTGATCTCAGTCCTGGCAGCCTTCAATGGTACATCTCACTCTTACCAGCCTCGAGTCCAGATTAACAGAAGTGACTTTTCACTGCTGATGAGTGATCTTACCACAAATGACAGTGGAGAATATATCTGTAATATTTCAGCACCTCACTACACAAAACTTACTGTGAGAACATTGCAAGTTGGTAAGTTGCTGCTCCTTCCCTATGAGAGGGTGGGGACAAATGAGGGGAATACAAAGCCAGAGTCATCCAGAAATCTGTGAAATATTGAAAAACATTAAGATGTATTTATTTAAAGACTTTTTTCTTTCTTCAAAGCACAGAGGGCTGTGCAGTTGAGAGCACAGAGAAACTTACGGACTCGTATCTTAAATGCTGTGTTGGTAACAAATACTGTCTTTAAAGGGAGGAGGGAGATGAAGGCACGCCCAAAGAAGTGGTACAATTTTCTTCTGGAGAAGAAACCTTGTTGAGGAGAACGTGTAGTTGTTATTTTCAAAGCTTTAATTCTACACAGCAGGCCTTTTTACCACTTGGAAATATGTCTGTTTATATGTATGCCTTCCTTTTTATGAACTGTAGTAAATATCCGGCTGTGAAGTCTTAGTTACAGTTATTTCATTATCTCTGGTTTCAAGCAGTCTTAGGGATTAACTTCTCTATCCATTGCAAACTCTTACTTAAGGTTAAAAAAATTGACTCCAGCTTTTT